>NW_019394485.1:0-141827 GCF_000612105.2 Orussus abietinus
GATGCCTATTTGACGCGATATATCGATGATTTTCTTATTGCCTCGTCAACTTTTGAGGAACATATGCAGAATCTCGATGCCGTGTTCACTAGGCTGCAGGAGGATAATTTTACTTTGCGCCTCGATAAGTCCGTATTCTGCAGTGATAAGGTTGTATTCTTGGGTTTTTCATTGGATCTTAGGGGAATTCGACCAATTTCTGATCGTTTGAAAGTAATTCGTGATTTTGCGGAACCCACAAATCGAAAGCAATTGCAAAGTTTTCTAGGTTTATGTAATTATTATCGGCAATTTAGTTTCAGCTATGCTCAGTTAATGGATCCATTTAGAGAACTGTTGAAATCTAAATCAGTCTGGAATTGGAACTCGGAATATTCCGAAGCTTTTAAAACATTAAAAAATAGTTTTGTAGACGAACTCTATTTAGAACACGTTAATCCTAACTGGCAGTTTAAACTTCAAACCGATGCTTCGGACAGTGGGATTAGTGGTGTCCTTTACCAGACGGGTGATGATGGAGCGCACCATATTATTTCGATTGTGAGTCGATGTTTGTCTTCCGCGGAGCTGAATTATACGACCACCGAAAAAGAGTTGTTAGCCATTGTTTATGCCGTCACCAAGTTAAGAACATTTTTAATCGGAAATGATTTTGAAATCATTACTGATCACAAAGGTCTTACGTTCTTGAATAGTACACCCTTTCAAAGTGCAAGGCTCATTCGATGGAGTATAATTTTGCAACAGTACAGTTTTCAAGTGCGATACTGCAGGGGAAAGGATAACGTTGTTGCTGACTTTTTCAGTAGAAATCCATCGGGCAAGTTTGAGGTAGAAGATACGAATGTCTTGACGATTGCTGGTTTGAACTCTCATTTCACTGTTGAATTGCATGACCAAAATTGTTTTCTTGGACGGTTGCAAACCGATAAAGCCTTTTTAAAGAATCTTAAAGAGTTGGGGACATTGCAAGCATCCGACGAGCGTATTAAGAAACTGATTTTAGGTCCCGATTCTGAGTATTTTAAGATGTACAATGGAACCTTATTTAATTTAGAACCAAAATTAAGGTATTGGCGAGTCGTTCTCCCAAGATGGTTGGCTCGTGAGACCATACACACGGTTCATACTCGACTCGGACATCCAGGGTTTTTCAAAACATTGTCTCATGTGAGAAGGTATTATTTTTGGCACGGTATGTCGGATAATGTGAAAAAGTATGTCGCCTCTTGTGATCTTTGTCAGAGGGTCAAGTATTTGACTAAAAACATGGAAGGGCGATTTTGTAGCGTCCAGCCCATGGCTCCAAATGAGTTGGTAACCGTTGATTTTTATGGACCCCTACCACGGTCCATGGGGGGATCCCAATATATTTTTGTTATGATGGATGGTTTCACAAAGTTAGTGAAGCTGTATCCTTTAAAAAGGGCTACGACACGATCCGTAATTCGGAAACTCACAGAGAACTATATTCCCGTTGTTGGGAAACCGAAAGCTCTATTATGTGACCATGGTACGCAGTTTACGTCGCCGATGTGGCGGATTGCTCTCGAACAAAATGGGATAAAACTTATTTTTTCGAGTATTCGACATCCCCAAAGTAATCCGACTGAGAGAGTAATGCGCGAATTAGGAAGGTTATTCCGTACGTTCTGTTCGGATGTACATACGCGATGGGCTCGGCATGTGACCGAAATCGAGACCCTATTAAATATTACGACTCATAGTAGTACAGGGTATGCACCTGTTGAATTACATTTCGGGCAAGTCCCAACCGATGAAATTCAAAAGATTATTAAGTTTCCCAAGGGCGAACCCTTGAACCGGAATAAGCTCATACTTCTAGCACGTGAAAATATGACGAATCAAGCAATGATGAGACAAAATCAACAACGTAACGTGTCTTCCGTTGAACTTTCCATTAATGACCTGGTTCTTTTGCGTGTTCCCCATATATCCAGTACATCTGATAAAGTAACTTCGAAATTTTTTCATTTGTACGAAGGTCCTTATCGTATAATTAAGGATCTGAAAAATAATGCATATGTTTTAGCTGACGTAGACAATGTGTCTCAAGTTAAAGGTACCTATAATCGACTTTCGCTTCGTAAGTACAATCGACCGATTCAATGACTGGCTTCTAATGTTGTTATGTGAAAACTAAAATTATCTACCGACAACTTTTACTTCTCACATGGGGGGATAATGTAGTGGTGATTCTTAATATATCTGTATAATACGTAATATATGTAAAGGGAGAGATGGAGGGAGAAATAGGGAGAGATGAAGAGAGAGGGAACCAAGAGGCTCAGAGGTGTTCCGTTGAGGAGAAGCAAGTCGGCTGCCAGAATAATAGGCCGTGATAATTTTCTGAGGAAGATCGTGGACGCACGATCTGGCCAGGAGTTGCCTCATTTTACCTCAGAAGGCCTGGCCCTGTATTGGCAATTGGAATTGAATTGGATTTTAATCGGCGAACGCATAAAAAGCCGATTTATTTTATTGATGATCGACACTGCTCCATGACACACCCAAAAAACGACAAGTTAAGCCCCTCTCTCTCTCTCTCTAATTGTTGCTACTCGTCATTTGCGTTTTGTGTTCTTGTACTATTTTATTTTATTTAATTCATCTTTCGGGTTATGTATCGTTTTATTCCAACGTAGCGTTTTTATTCTTATATTTATTTATTTTTGTATTGTTAGATTTTCCGTTAGAGCGATTATTTTATTATTTATTCTTTTAAGTTCGTTTCTGTATTGGTCTCGGTCTCTTTTTATTCTATTTATAATTTGCGCATGTTTTTATTTTTGTATTGTTAGATTTTCCGTTAGAGCGATTATTTTATTATTTATTCTTTTAAGCTCGTTTCTGTATTGGTCTCGGTCTCTTTTTATTCTATTTATAATTTGCGCATGTTTTCATTTATTTATTTATTCTTGTTTGTTTAATATAGAGACCTTTTAGAATTTCCCGTTTATTCTTATTGGTTTGTCTCCTAGTCTTTTTAGAAGTCCCTCACTCAGGGAAATCTCAACCGTTACAGGTATGAGCGGTGAGCGTAACCGCTGTCGAAGGCCCGTGTCGAAGGAAGAACTTCTAATATATATATGCTATGACCACCACACTGGTTACGTTAGAAACTCATGAATATTCAAGTACCTACGGTCCAGTTTGTTCCTTGACTCTTCCTTTAATACCGACGTTAATCACCGGATTGCTTACTCGCGTCCGCTGTCCTGCTCTTTCTGTTCAATCACGTTAGCAAAAGGACAAACGGTGCCCGGAAGTGGGGACGACGGCAGCCCCTCATGTAATAAAGCAATGTTCGGTGCTCGCTTAGATCTTCGTAGGTGGCAGACATCCAACTCCGGATTTGCGTCACGATAAATGGACACTATTATGTTTGCGTGGCCATCAAAGGTTTCAAGTATGAATCATTATAATTAGATCGTTTCGTACTTGTATTAACTGTTTCTTCTTTCGTTGCTATTTTTAGTGAGATGTGTACAAACTATTATGTCGGAATAATTAATTCAATTAATCATTTTAAGCAGCTTAATACATTTTTCTTTATTTTAACCCATTAATTACGAAACGTTACTATACCCTGGTAGCATAGAATATTTCCTAAACATTGTTTCGTAGTCATCGCTAAATATCTCAAGCGACAGATTTTTTAAGATGTCTTGTAGATTTCATTTGAAGATATACAAAATGTTTGTTGAAAGTCTCAGTGACATATTTAGTTTCAATAATTTAGAAACGTGTGTCGAAATTATATTTTGAAATTTATNTCGTTAAATATATAGATAATATATGATAAATATTTTGTGCTACTAGGGTAGTGGCTTCAGCCTGATCGACGTTTTTTTACGAAGTGCCACTGTAGTTCGTAAACTTCATTCCCATGAATTCCCAAAAGCAACAAATGAATATAGAATTCATTAAAAATATTAGCACTCCGAGGCCGAGCTATCCGTACATGTGATACATTTCCACGTCCGATTTCGTCGTAATTAAAGGGTTAATTAAAATTACAAGTGTACTAGTTAATCGTAAGGCGTACATGTTCCACGTTAATAAATGTGGCTCCACCTCCTAGAACTGAAATTGATGGATTTATCGCTGAAGTAGCCTTAAAAAATACTCAGAAATGGTCGTTATGTTATTTTAAGAAGAATTTTAACATTTAGTGAAGATATTTCTAATTTAAGTGCTGCCAAGGCAACGTTCGTCGGTATACTGTTAAACAAATTCATAAAATTCATACACTTTTATTACGTAAGGTTGTAGTGCAATTATAAATTTGATGTCTTAATAGTGAATCAGCATACATTTATTAGAACATTTTAAATAAATTCATAATTGTATAACATGGCGTTGTCATTTTGGGAAACTGCGGAGAAAAATTAAAAATTTGATATTTGGAAGTAATTTAGTACATATTATTTAACATTCTTTTAGATGAGCTTTTCATTTTATGATCGGTGGTATGAGTTTATTTTAAACCAAATTTAATTGAGATATAAGAAGTATCGGTGGTACCGATGGGAAAGTATTGTGGTGGCATTTTTGAGTCTGAGAAATATTCAACTGATATTAAAAAAATGTATACATTCAATACGAGACTGCAGGACCATAATAGACAACGTCACCGCTACTCACCCAGGGGTCCCGGGTTCGATTCCCCGATAATTGAAAAAATAATTTTTCGGCGCTTAAGGCAGGGCTGTCTTCAAAGATGTACTCTGACATGCCTGGGACGTTTATCAAATTTCTTTATTTGCAGACAAAACCGTTTGAAATCAAGTACCGTCCTAGGTAACAATATTGTATCTATGAATATTCTCTAAATCTTTTAATATACTCTAGAATTTGGAATATTTAGTGAATATTCTGTATACACGTTCATAAGCCAGAGCATGCTTTGAATATTCCCAAAGAGGTTTGAATGAATGTTTAAAATAATTATTCCTTGATTCTGTGGTAAAAATATTGAATTATTTTCTTTTTCGAAACAGTCCAATGTGGAATCCATCCTGGTTACCACATAATAGAAAATATAAGGAATATATTTTCTATAACTGTAGAACAGTCCGATGAACATCGAGCCTTAGCATAGTACATCTCATGTACTATGCTCTAATTTATTAAATAAAATACTTATTTAAATCATGCATTATCACTATTCTTAATGTAACTTTTTTACTTTAATATGTTTCAGAGTCTTTATGGAAAAATGTGAGATTTCCGATTAATGTCCAGTATTTACCGAAGAATGTTAGTGCTTTTTTTTTAACTTTTTATATGCCATTGTCGATTTATTTTCTTCACTTCAATAATCAATGTAAAAATTTATTGAATAGACTAAAAATTATTTGTGATCCGAGCATTTTACAGTAATATATATAGTATATTTTTATTAATAGTATGACAATATTTTTGTGAATATCTGAACAAATATTCCTGTGGATATTACATGATTGTCCACCAGGCGAACATTCTGCGTTCCATGAATATTCACTGTATAACTTAAATATTTGCATCATATTCTGGGAACAAAGAAATATTCGACGTGAATATTCGTAGAACATTTAAAGGTTCCAGGAGTGTTATTTGGGGTTGAACACAAACTTATAGCACGTTATATATTTATTACACATATGTCCTGCATATAACATATGTTTTAAATTGTATTATCTTTTTTAATAAGGTCCCGGATAGACAAACTGATGCAAAATTTGCATCAAATTTGCCACATAAAAGATCATGAAATGTGTCATGAGGATGTTGCTTATGAGTTCTCGTTTGCAACTCATATCTTCGGTACACAATGACGAGCCAAAAATCCTTAAATATGAAACAAAGTTAAGTACCCAGTGAACACTGTCATATAACAGTTGGGTAAATGTTACGTTTTCGAAATTAAAACGTTATGTAGCATAAAAGTAACATGGAAGTTAGATGTTAGTTATTATTTCCCACTCGGGAAAGTAACATGTTATCTAACATGCTATATTAATGTTGTAATTTCAGTTACCTTAAAATAATATTAATTTTTCATACATTTAATAAAAATGATCACGCAATTTTATCAAAAATTATATAGTTTTTCATTTTTAATTATTTTTTGGTACTTGGCAATAGTTAGATATTAAATGACAAATCAGACTTTCAATGAAATTATGTAATGATGAACTATCTGATTTTACTTAAAGACCATTATGATTTAATTCGACTAGCAAACAATTACTGATAATGTATATGCGCGTACGAATTAAAATCAAATTTTTTCATACGAGTAGTAAAGAAAATATGACATATATTAATTTTGTGACATTTGACGATGAATTGTGACAATGACGATGTTGATGATGTAATAAAATAAATGACAGCACCCATGTAGTTCCATTTTGTTACAAATATGTGCTGCATATACACAGTAATATCAGGACAGTAACGTAATGTAAGATGTGAGTAACAAAGTTATGCTACATTTATATAGATATGACAGTAACAAATGTTATGTAACCTGTTAGCTCCACGTTACATAACCGTTAAGTTACTGCATTGTAACAAATGTCACATAACTAGTTAGCTCTATGTTACGTAACCGTTAGGTTATTACGTTATAACAAACATTATGTTATTTGTTAGTTTTAAGTTACTGTTAAGTTTGGTGTTCAGTGGGGAGATGTAATGTCTCAACGTTTGTACGCACATGTATAGCTAAATTTATCTCACGCATAAATTATATTGCCGATAAACAATTGCAGCGCGTCGTAGTTCATATTTGAGCCATGGCGTCACAAATTTACCGCAAGCGTTTCTTCAAATCTATTGTGTAATATGCGTACATGTACTGCAGACATTTCATACAGTAAATAGTCTGCAAATTGTTTGTAAATCTATTTCCCGCATAATGTGATAATCGATTCTATCTGGGGTATCATTGCGGACATCAATGTCCACGTTTAACACTAGGTTTACGGGTGTTTTTTATATACCTATTTCTACGAGCACCCGTCAAATTGACAGGGAAAACGAAAACACGCATTTTCTTTAAAAAATCGATTTATTGAAATTAAGTCTGTATTAAACAACCCTAGGCTTTACGTTTAAATAAATGATTAAAAAGTAAAAAGTCCTTTTTTAAAAATTATCACGGAAATGATTGGAATGCTCGTCCTCTCATCCTCGGAGTCAGAACCAGAAAGAATGCGCATCCTTTTCTTGCTACGACACCCTTTCAAGAAGTTTTCCTCTTCGCTATCCGAAGATCATTCTGTTTCTTCACTTTCAATGCAAACTTTCACTCTCATCTTCGCCTTACACTCTCTGCAACGAAGCAAATATATATGGATTGTTTATGAAATTAGCTAGTCCGTCAATTTGACGGGTTTCGTAGAGATAGGTATACTGCATACAGATTTTAATCACTAGAAGGCTTAGGAAAAAATAATTGTGTGTACAAATTCTTTGGATGAAATGATTAATTTACGACAGAAAAATGGTTAAAATGAATGCTATGGTTTTTTCGGTATTTCTTTTTGAAGTTTGAATTCCGTCAAATTGACGGGTCCCGTAAACCTAGTGTTAAATCAAACCGTACGCCCTCCCGTTTAAAGACGTCATTGAGACCATTTTTAAAGCGCCGATAGAATTAGCAAATATCGGATTAACGGATCAACGGAGTCGTGGTAAAGATCGCAGCTTTAGTGGTTGAATCTGCAAGGGCAAGTGGCCATGTCAGAGCATCGGAAAGCGTCGCACAGGAACCAGTCGTAAAACATGTGAAAGAGGAGAGCCGAAATTTATACGAAGCAGCTATGCGTACCTCGCACGATCTGTCGCCATAAACTAAGATACGTAAGAGATAGCACGAAAGAATTTCACCGGCGGTCGCCCCGCGAAAATGTAAAAACTCGTTTCGTCGCGGCGCGAGTGCACCACGCCGACACGCGTTAAGACGTAGCCATTATTTAACGTTACTTGTCGTTGACGTCGCTCAACCGCCAATAAACATGGCGGTCTTACGATTCAAATCTTCAAGGGATCGCGCAAACTTTTCTTAAGATCGAGTCGACTCGATGTCAAGCGAATGCTTCTTGGCGCGTCTCGCGAGTCGCCGAGTAACATCGAGTGGAGTCACGGGCCGGAATAGATCCAATTGTCCGCCCAACACTTTTACGACGGATACTTAGTAGACGTTCCAAAATTCCCCGACTCTTGATAGCTTTTCAAAACTTTCTACAAAGGGAACTGTACACGAATGGAGAAACGGTCCACCTATTAGGTTGTAGGAACCACCTATTAGGTAGGTAGGAATTATATGTTGTCCATTCTGGTCCAATACCTTTTGTCATCTTTCTGGCAGTAGCATGATTCCACGCTCATAACATGTTTGGTTTTTGCTGTCAAAAAACTGATCCAGGTGATTTTTGACATCCTCATTTGAAGTACAGGTTTTACCGTCTAAAAAATGTTGTAGAAACTGGAACAAGTAATAATCGGAAGGTGCCAGATCTGGAGAATATGGTGGGTGTGACAGTATATCCCATCCAAGCTATAGAAACTTTTGGCGGGTTAAGAAACGCATGAGGTCTCGCATTATCTTGGTGAAACAGTACACCTTTTCTATTGATCAATGCTGGCCTCTTCTGTTTAAGGGAATCATTCAATTTGTCCAGCTGGTGACAGTACACTTCAGAATTGATCATTGTGTTGTTCGGTAGAATCACAAAAAAAAAACGATATCTATGAAATCCCACCAAACAGATACCATCACGTTTTTCTGATGAATTTCGGCTTTCAAAGTTCTTTGAGCCGGTTCATCTTTTTTACTCCATGATCTCTTGCGTGTAACATTGTTGTAGACAACTCATTTTTCGTCCCCAGGGATGATGCGCTTCAAAAATGGATCATTTCCTTGACGTTTGAGAAGCAAATCACAGACGTCAATGCGATGACACAAATTTCTTTCCGTAAGAACATGAGGAATCCATATGTCGAGCTTTGAGATTAAACCTAGGCGTTTCAAATGATCATGAACGGTCGAATTCGATAAATATAATCTCTCAGCGATTTCACGAGTTGTTATTCGCCGGTTTGCATCAATTAATACCTTTATCGTGTTTTCATCAACTTTAAGTGGCCTTCCAGAACGTGGGGCATCTTCAATATCAAAATTGTCGGATCGAAATTTTGCAAACCAGTTTTGATCCTGGCGTTCTGTCAATACATCTTCTCCATACACGTCGGATAATTTTTTTCTTGCTTGAAAAGCATTTTTACCTTTTCGATAGTAAAAAAGTAAAATATGCGCCGAAAATGCCGCTTTTCACTTTCCATATTTGAAAGGGTACCAACCAAAAACTACTGCGTAGAATCAATCAAACTTTTTCACAAGCAAGCCTTGCTAGATCAGTTGTCAAAACATATAATGATTATGCGGCTTAAGTGTGAAGTTGGCCGTGAAAAAAAAGAATTAAGTCCTCTGTTGGGAAACAACGAAATTACTTTCCGAACAACGGTATTCTAAATTGTTTGAGTTTGTTCCTGAAACTCTTCATCTTCGATTCCTAGCCTTCAGAAAGCGTCGAACATCGAAAACGTGCGCGGACCACGCCGTGTTGGTTCTATCCGTGAAAAAAAAAAAAAAATTTCATGAGTTTCAGGACCTACCTTAGGGTTTCCATAATCGCGTGGTAAAATTGAAACGAATCGGTACATCCAGTTCGGAGAACACTTTCCCGAACGATTGGACCTCTCAATATAAATAGTCTTACTTTTTCGTATCACCTTAATGCTTACAATTTTGTGGAAATTTTGGGAACACAGTAATGTACGGTGAGTCGATGTGAAATCTTGAAACAGGGTCGATATGCTCTATTCAACCCTTTGAACACGGAGTCATTCCGATATATGAGCGAAATTATAAATAGAATAAAAAGAAACCAAAACCAATACAGAAACGAACTTAAAAGAATAAATAATAAAATAATCGCTCTAACGGAACATATAACAATACAAAAATAAATAAATATAAGAATAAAACGCTACGTTGGAATAAAGCGATACATAAACCGAAAGATGAATTAAACAAAATAAAATAGTACAAGAACAAAACGCAAATGACAAATAGTAACAATTAGAGAAAGGGACTTAACTTTTCCTTTTGATGTGCGTTATGGAGCAATGTCTGTCGGCAATAAAATAAATCGGACATTTATTCGTCCGCCGATTAAAAACCAATGGCCAATACTGGACTAGGCCTTCTGAGGGAAATAAGGCAACTACTGGCCAGATCCTGCGTCCACGATCTTCCTCAGAACTTGATCACGGGCCTATTATCGTGGCAGCCGACTTGTCTCTTCTCAACGGAACATCTTTGAGCCTCCTGGTTCCCTCTCTCTCCATCTCTCCCTCCGTCTCTCTCTATTTTTCCCTCCATCTCTCCCTTTACATATATTACTTATTATATAGATACATTAAGAATTACCACTACAATCCAGAAGAGTCATCCTTTTATATTTGTATGTCCATCCCTTTGAGACCTCGTTTGGATGTACGAAATGTGTTAGGGCAGGGTCAGCATCTGTTAACCGTCCGAAGCTATCCGGGAGATCGAAATTGATCTCATTGTTACCCTCGTTCTTGGACCAGCATTGTTCCCGTTTCTTCGCGTCATTTTCGGCCACCAATCTGTACCGTAAACGGCTTTCAATACCTGCGATGAAATCGCTGCAGCTGCGTCCTTTCATCGAGGATGAAATGCAACTTTTCGCACTTGTTCCTGGCTGTTTGGGACCTGCACGTCTTCTCCGGGACGTGTTTACCACTGGCCCGTTGACCCAGCTTCTAGGCTCTAATTATTCCTTGGATATTCGCCCGGAGGAGCGAAGTGCACCACTTCGTTCCGAGAGATCGCGACTTTAAAGCTTCTTGCGAAAAAGTACAGATTGCAGACGTAAATTTCGGGACGCGCATTCCACAGGAGTACCACAACCTCAATTCTTCTCGCAAAGCCGCGCAGTTGTTTTTTTATACCGGTTGAAACGTTTTAAATATCGCATGAAATTGTTTTTTTCCTCCAATCAAGTATTCCTACATTTTATTTTAAATTACTGAAATAGTTACGAGTCTTGCGATATTCCGCGGTGTTGCAAACGGGAATCTTTAGCTTATCCTATTGTTCGTTGAAATTAAAAAAAAATTGGTTCTCTTGTTGTACGAGTTAAATGAAATAAGACATCTTCGTAATGCTGGTTGTTGGTCCCATGATTACTCCTTTGAAAGAGCAAGAAATTATATCTAATTAAAGATCTTTTACTACATGTACCTTTTTTTGCGCACCTTATGATTAGTAATGTCGTTTTAGAATTGAAAAAATGTGCAAAACAACAATAAAATGTGTAATAAAAAAAGGTAGAAGAACTTTCCCTTAAATATGTATACATTTCGTTACTGTGTTCTTTGTTTGATTTTTAATTTTTTTAATTTTTCTTCCGAAAAATTAAAAATGTAAGGTACAAGCGATGAAATATAATACTAGAACACGATTTTATGTTAAGGCCGACAAATATTGGGTTGTTCGGAAAGTAATTTCGTTGTTTCCCAACACAGGACTTAATTTTTTTGTTCACGGCCAACTTCACACTTAAACCGCATCATCATTATATATTTTGACAGCTGACCTAGCAAGGCTTGCTTGTGAAAAAGTTTGATTGATTCTACGCAGTAGTTTTTGGTTGGTACCCTTTCAAATATGGAAAGTGAAAAGCGGCATTTTCCGCATATTTTACTTTTTTACTATCGAAAAGGTAAAAATGCTGTTCAAGCAAGAAAAAAATTATCCGACGTGTATGGAGAAGTATTGACAGAACGCCAGGGTCAAAACTGGTTTGCAAAATTTCGATCCGGCAATTTTGATATTGAAGATGCACCACGTTCTGGAATGCCACTTAAAGCCGATGAAAACACAATAAAGGCATTAATTGATGCAAACCAGCGAATAACAACTCGTGAAATCGCTGAGAGATTAAATTTATCGAATTCGACCGTTCATGATCATTTGAAACTCCTAGGTTTAATCTCAAAGCTCGACATATGGATTCCTCGTGTTCTTACGGAAAGAAATTTGTATCATCGCATTGACATATGTGATTTGCTTCTCAAACGTCAAGAAAATGATCCATTTTTGAAGCGCATCATCCCTGGGGACGAGAAATGGGTTGTCTACGACAATGTTACACGCAAGAGATCATGGAGTAAAAAAGATGAACCGGCTCAAAGAACTTCGAAAGCCGAAATTCATCTAAAAAAGGTGATGTTATCTGTTTGGTGGGATTTCAAAGGAATCGTTCCTTTTGAGATTCTACCGGACAACACAACGATCAATTCTGAAGTGTACTGTCACCAGCTGGAAAAATTGAATGATTCGCTTAAACAGAAGAGACCAGATCAATAGAAAAGATGTAGTGTTTCGCCAAGATAATGCGAGACCTCATACAAGTTTCTTAACTCGCCAAAAGCTTCTACAGCTTGGATGGGATATACTGCCACCCCCACCATATTCTCCAGATCTGGCATCTTCTGATTATTACTTGTTCCGGTCTCTACAAAATTTTCTAGACGGTAAAACCTTTACTTCAAATGAGGAGGTCAATAATCACCTGGATCAGTTTTTTGACAGCAAAAACCAAACATTTTATGAGCGTGGAATCATGCTACTGCCAGAGAGATGGCAAAAGGTATTGGACCAGAATGGACAACATATAATTCAATGAAATATTTATTCGCTATAAGAAAATCGTCTTTCATTTTTATAAAAAAACAAACGAAATTACATTCCGAACAACCCAATAGTTTTGACCAACTTTTTCGTAATTTTCGCCATTGTGCGCCGGGTCCTCGTCATGACGTTTCCAGTGCCGGAAGTCAGAAATCCCCGCGAATTTCGCATCTCTCGTTGTCTTTAGGGTAACGTTCCTCTTGGCCGAATATATATCAAAGGACGCATTCGCCTTGCAAGCCGAAGCTATGCCAAGCAAATGCAAAGTTATTCCAATCGATTACTGCCACTTTAACAAAATTTCCGTCCGGGAACCCCTTTGCTTAGAAATGGATCATTTACCGAACAAATACTTTGTATACCTATACTGTTGAGATTCATCGAATTGAAACATTTTTAATAAAGCTGTAGAAAAATTATAAATTTTACGTTTCAAAAGTGAATACGTGTACACTTGCTATACACTTTTTAATATGTTTATAATTTCATAACATGATGTTTTTTGAAATATCTGAATGAATCTTAAAGAACCCGTGTGTGTAGAAAGTGAGACGTTGAAGTTAAAGATCATTAGACATTATTATTAATTCTTAATTATTCTTTCACGGAATACCCTTCCGCTTTCGATACCGGTTGTTTTCGACATTATTATTTTTATTATTCTGATTTCACTTTGAATGTCAATAATTAACTGAGAGAACAATGCACTAACACTGACATAAACGTGTATGCAAAATGTCTCAATACTAATGCACAAAGACGAGTATAAATAATAATGAATTGTAAAAATAAAATTTACTCAAATTTTGTTAATCCTAAAACAAAGATCAATGGAGGTGGTAATTAACTGTAAAAAAAAGCGTTTCACTTTTTGAGATTACTCTCTCTTATAGCATTTGAATTTACACTTACGCTATTTTTTACTCATTGCGTTTCAATGTGCTAAATTAATAAGAATAGGAAAATAGGTAAAGACAATTTGTTTCCATAGAAATCGTAGTATATTTATTAAAGACTGAAACGTTGTAGATATTTCAGTACGTAATGTTTGGACTAATAGGGAAAATTTCAACGTATATCATACATGCAGTTTCTTAGCAAAAAATAATTAATTCCACTTCATTCTTAAATATTTATGGTACATTTATACTAATAGGATAGAAGACATACATAATTGAATGTACCGAGGAGAAAGGCGGAGAACCATGCATCAGTGCTTCGTTGTAATTCATTTCTGCATAGATAACGTGAAAACGACTTTTCTTGCAATTATGTTCAAATAGGAATTATGTAATAGAATTGAAAACATTGTGTGAACATTTAATAACTGCATTGTGTCAGGAAAAATGTTCAATAAAGTGTTGTAATCGCAACTTTGGTACACTTCCAATTTAGATACCTACCGCATTAAAAGTTGTCCACAGAAAATGGCTATTCCAAAACTCAAATGGCAGTTGAAAATACATTTATATACAGATGCTCTTGTGTATCGATCATAAATTTATTTTTACCTACATAAACCTGTCTTGGGTTGATACATGTCCGCGTGTTTGGAGACGTAATAAAGAAAATAAGTTCGGTTCCAAAAAGCTCTTTCATTTTGATTTGCACTATCTCCGTTATCTGATATTGTAGAACAAATGGACGAAAGTTAAATGCATCTAACAAATCGTGGTATATTTTCAATAAAAAAAAAAGGTTCAACGTCGCACGCAATTTTTATTCACCTGAAAGTTCAAACGTTCTAATCCAGATACCGCTGAACGTAAATTAATCGTATATAAATGTTTATTGAACGTATGTAAGATATATATAGATATCTATGAACTCTATTTTAGATACACTCAAAGGCTAGATGTCCGGACATGGTACGTAATATATATATCGTAGATATCTACAATAGATGGTCTGTAGATATTCATATGTATTTGTGAAAAAATTAAATTCGTAACAATTATTGAGCAGAGTCTGAGAACTTGTTCAGTACAGTTGTGCAGACAAATTCTGCTGTTATTAACACAGAAAAATTTCTTTGCAGTTGTCGGGATTTGAACCCGGGACTCAAAGGGTAGGAAGCAGGAACGTTAACTATGATGTTAATACTAATAGTGTTAATGATACTTATTGTGTCTTGTTGTAAACATATTCTTAAAAAAAAATTAAGTGATTGCAAAATGAAATCATTTTAAACAACGCAACAGTATGTTATAAAATCATCTTTTTATTTAAAAGTGTATAATAAATGTATACCGATTCACTTTTAAGATGCTGAACTCATAATTTTAGTACAACCTTATATACTAACAGTGCATGAATTTTATGAATATTATTTAAAAATATTTCATTTAAATGTGCGCAATTTTTTTACAGTGTAACTACATTTTTATAAGTCTGTGAAAGCTGAATATAAAGTATCAATTTAACGTTTTTGAATAGTTATTTTTTTATACGGGTTATCTAGACTTCTATGTAATATATACTGAAAAGATAGGCGTGAAAAAGATTTACATATATATTCACGGGATATTTTTATTATGCATACCATAGATAATGTAAGTTTTCTATACTTATGTCCTAATGTGTACGTCCACTATAAGTATATTATACTTCATACGGTGCCTGGTAATACATCATAATTTACAGAGTGGTAAAAAATCATGATGCATGGTCACCAGCCAAAGAGTAAGTAAATAAAAAATCAGAGAATGGACGAAATTAACAGTTTTATCAAGTTAGAATTTAGATATAAACGTTAAGTATGTATGAAAAATGTTTGGTTACATGAGGTGTCGTTTTATTTTTCTAAACGTATTTTCAACGATGTCGATTAACCTTTGGTAGATGTCTACTAGAGCTATTATATATTTTGTATGCGTCAAAAAATAAGTAGATATTTGTAGACCGATAGTGGATATGTAATTTTCATCTATAATAGACATAGATATTTGTATACATCCTTAAGATATTTTTTTAGGTGGATGATAGACGATATGCATTTGCTATATCTATTCACTTAATTTAAACGATTAGTTTACGTATATTCTTCTTTATGGTGTAGTAGTAATTCTTAATATATCTGTATAATAAGTAATATATGTAAAGGGAGAGATGGTGGGAGAAATAGGGAGAGATGAAGAGAGAGGGAACCAAGAGGCTCAGAGTTGCCTGGGATGCTATTTGGGATCCATTGCAGAATTAAAGAAGAGTAACTTGTTTCCTGTAACAGTCGTATTACACCCTATTTGATTGCCAACAAAAAGAAGTCACCACTATCACCACCGGACTCCAATTACGTTTTTATCGTACATCTACAGGGTCTGGTGGCAATTTCATCAAGCTCTACAAATTGCGGTAAAGCAATGTTCATCTTCGTTGTATACTGTGTGCAGAGATCTGATGCGATGAATGTGTGTTACATTTAATACGTTTGAAGTCGTATCTGAAATGTTTGAAATTAAATGGGGAAAGTGTTCTGTCATAAGCGGAATTTTTCATTCAGAAAATTCGGTGGAGTTTCGCGCCAAATGACATACTCATGAATACATTCATAGGTGTGCATGTATGCCACATATATACGCCACCGATGTTTTGATGCCAAATATCGACACTTCAATCGAATAAATATCAATAACTTCCTCGAGAGAATTAATAATGAATTCATATTTGACATAAGTGATGAATGTTATTTTGTGTAGCCCCTGAAATTTTTACAGATTTTTTACTGCCAAGTACTGTATCATGTGAATCTAGATTCACTTGAAAAAACCACGACAAACCTTCAGAAGTAGCAGTAGTAACGATGTTACTTTTACAAAAACAGGGCAAAAATTGTTATTCACCTTCAATCTACTAAAGTTATTAAATCGAATGTTGCCGACAAGTTTAGAACATTCTAACCAGTGTACCGATGGCCTCTTAAAGTAATAAAATCAATTTCTACGAGACAAGTACAGACAAAACTCGGTTAATAATCGCGCTATCATAATTATGAAATGTTAATATATAATATGATAGTAACGACGAATAAAGTTTGAAAAATTTCCAGGACTATCTTAGTATAATGTTTTCATAGTCTATCACTTTCCTTTCTTTATCACCTCCACTCGATTGCATAAGTAACTAATCATTATTTTAACCCCTATCACACCAAGAATATTAGAAGAGTATAAGATGTTGTCAGTATTAAGGTGAAGTGAAACATCCTTCAAATCAGTCGATTCGAATACAACACTTTTTTTTAAGGGTATTGGACCAAACTGTCCGAAACTTTGACACATCACTCCTGATCCTCTAAGAATTGTCCTGACACATTAAAAATTTTGATTTTTTTTTTAAATTGTTAACTCAGCCCAGACCTGAACCAAAATGGCGTCGAGCTCTCATATTTCGATTAATATACAATTATCGAAGGCTCTGATATGAGAATTGAAAAGGTCGGGACAATTTTACGACAATTTAGAACACTCTGGTAATCGATAAACTCGCATTTGAACGGGATAAAGACAAAAAAAAGTGTTGTATGCGCTTCTTTGCTAAAACGATGGTAATACGAGGTCTCGGAGTGAAAATTTAATTGATCTGGAAATCACAGATGGCGCAAGGGGTCCCTCCGCAGTCAATTAGGGCCCCAGAAGGCATGAATCCAGAGGATTTCTGGAGTTTTACTTCGATTTCTTTGTAATTATTGTACGAAAACGACAGGTGGAATATGCCATTTGGTAGAATACACAATATAATTCGACCCAGCTGTCAATATAAAAACGAACGTCGGCAACGTAGGCATTTAGAAAAATCTTCTTTATCGACGTTGATCAAGTTCCTCGACGTGTTTCACTTCACCTTAATGCCGGTTGGAGTGATAAAGGCTAAATCATTTAAGGGGTTGCTAATCGTAATACCGAACTTGTCCTTTTCTTTATACCAAAGGTGTTTTTTATTAGGATTTCCATGACTGATTAACCGAATAATCAAACAATTTTGAATCGTCATTTCACAGATACTCATTTAATTAATTATCCTTGATTAAATATTACTTTTCTACCGATCCCTAATTTAACATAGATTCAACAATTTTGCTTCAACATTTTCGCGTTCGTCTTTGAGAAATGTAACTCTGCAAAAGAGTGTTGTATTTAACGCAAATTATTTTACAGCGACAGATACATTCATTTTAGAAAGACGGTGGTTATCTTCATATCTTCTTAGCACCTCCATGTAGAGAAGACCAAAACGATTGCTGTATTGTCTGCTCGAAACTCTTCCAACTTCATTTGAAATATTCTTGTGCATCGTAAATAATTTCGAAGATAACAGTGGAAAGATTAAAATGGAACATCCAGTATACAGGCTTCATAGTCCTCAAATTAATTCATTTACTACTGTTATGCAAATTAGTGAATCCTCATTCTCCGAGTCGTTAACGACTTATCTCGCCTTCTAGGTATTCATAAATTCTTAACAGCATCGTAAACGTGTCCTAAGTATTATGTAAGTGTCAAGATTATTACAGCATAATGGTACGCCAAATTGACGATTTATTTCTCTCTCTGAGGACATTTGTGTTCTACAAATGATCAGTTCCTTCTTTTGCAGTATGTCCATCAATTAGAAGTGTTGCTTTGAATGATGTACGGACGTGAGTACATCATAAAATACACACGGACGGTCACGATTGTCCATATAAGCCAAAGGTACTGTGTGGTACACAGTGTTTGTTTTTTTTTTTCGAGTACGACATTTTCAACTATCACGCAGTTATAACGGTGTACAGGGGTGAAAATGACGAAAAAGCTGGTCAAAACCTCAAAGACGAAATTTACGTTTTAGGATTAGTTAGGTCAGATTAATAAGAGGGTGTCAAGTGTCAAGATTATTATAGCATAATGGTACGCCAAATTGACGATTTATTTCTCTCTCTGAGGACATTTGTGTTCTACAAATGATCAGTTCCTTCTTTTGCAGTATGTCCATCAATTAGAAGTGTTGCTTTGAATGATGTACGGACGTGAGTACATCATAAAATACACACGGACGGTCACGATTGTCCATATAAGCCAAAGGTACTGTGTGGTACACAGTGTTTTTTTTTTTCGAGGACGACATTTTCAACTATCACGCATTTATAACGGTGTACAGGGGTGAAAATTACGAAAAAGCTGGTCAGAACTTCAAACACGAAATTTACATTTTAGGATTAGTTAGGTCAGATTAATAAGAAGGGTAATTCGGACATTTATTGCTAAACGGATGGAAGCCTAATTGTTATGTACGGTTTCGTACGTCAATCTAAAATTGACATTCGGACGTATTACTCGCATCGGTCTTTAAGAAGGAAAATTTGACCAAGTAAGCATGATTCTTTTCAGAAACGTCTCTTTCCAATTCCGTAAATTATAGGATTGTTTTGTACTACTAAATTCGATTCGTACTCTGAGCTAAGTTCTCTTTGAATTGATGGGAAGAGGAGATGCGTGGAATTCTCACACGGAGAAGAAGAAGAAGAATTATTTCGAATTAATGGGGCCAGACATTGATTGGAGTTGGCGTTTCGTCCCGAATGACTGCGGACTTGTCAGTAAAGACGAAGTTGCACGGTACCGGTAACTCGTACGAGTCACTGAAACCGAGTATTACTCGTCTCGGGTAAACTGCTATTCCAGTACTTGAGTGGAGTACTCGCCCAAAGGCCAGTCGAGGGAATAGAAAGCAACCCTATTTACTAGCGCGAGTTGTAACCCCCACTATGTGTTTCACTCTACTGTCTTGTAGGGTAAGTCCGAGATAGTTGGACCATGTTTTTTTAAAGTCATTTTTTCTGAAACTTCGCAATGTCTAGGATTTGGTATATTTTTTTATAATATGTATATATGACCTTGAACAATTGTAAGCACTTCTCCAGCTGTTACACTAATCACACTTGAAGTTATGATTTTTTCTTTTTTTTTACTCGGTAGTCCATCTATCCCGGGGGTACTCGGGTTAGATGGACCACCTCCTAGGGATTGATGGACTTCTGGTATACGTTACTAAATCAGGGTGTAACACAAGAAATACATGTTATCAAAGGTATAAACATTGTTTATTTCAAAGTATAAAGTTATAAACTGCTTGAAAAGTGATTAGTATAGAGTTATAAACTATTTGAAAAAGGATAAGTAAATTTGATAGTCAATATACTTAGAAAATATAGGTAGTCTGATTTATATGCACATCCATCCATCCATTTATCCATATATCCATTTATATAGAAAGTAAAGCCCTAATAAGAGATATGGTCCGCCTATCCCAGGTTTTTTCAAGTAGTCCATCTATCCCAATTGTCGGGGATAGATGGACCAGTTTCCCGTCCAGACAAACAACGCTACCGGCATGCCATTTTAGGTCAAGATTGTACTCAAGTATACACTTGAGTTATAGGATTGATCTTACGTCGAAATCATTTAAACTAACACCACCTATCCATAACTACATATCAAATAAATCCAGTATAAAATATTTTTCAACTCACCAAAAGAAATAAACAAAGTTTTCTTCTAAAATACGCATGAAACTCATGAGCAAAACTAAGCGTGGTTCCGTCTACTCAAGAAGAACAACTTCAGACAACGACTGCAGCGCTGCTGTGACACCCCAGCCAAATATTCGACTAGTCCGTCTATACCGGTGGTCCATATATCCCGGACTTACCCTATACCAGACACGTGTATACGCATTTTTCAAGGGCGGCGTGCAAGGTCCAAGAGCAAATTGAAGCAGTTTTGTGCAATTTTGTGTGGAAGTGGCCCAAAGGTGGATAGAAGACCCTACATTGACATTCGTTGAATTGTATCGAGGAGAAGAATGCCTCTGGAATTCGAAACTACAACAGGACAAGAATAGAGAATATTATTTAAATCGTAAGGCAAGGGGTTAAGTAAAGCGGTAATTGCCGGGATGACCCAAGGGTCTCTAATCTCGTAAATCAATGAAGAGGGCTGAAAGATCCAAAGACCGTCCTGCCTAATCCACGTATAGTGACCATTGTAACACCGTCAAACTGAGAATACTAAAATGTACAACACAACGTACACGTGGACAAGATTATCGGCCGTACTCGGATGTAAGAAAGTTTCAAATTCAGCAAATTAATTGCTTGGGATTTATAAGTCAAGGACATTATCCGAACAAGGATATTTCTGAAGTAGAATATTATTTGACTTTTTAAGTTTATTTTATATGAGATGAAAAGTTTTTAAATATTACATGAAATTATTTCTTTATTCCAATGAGGTGTTCTTACATTATATTTTCAATTACTGAAAAAGTTACGAATCTCGCGATAATTCGCGGTGTTCCAAAGGAGAATTTTTAGCTTATACTATTGTTCGTTAAAATTGATAAGAAGTGGTTGTCGATATCTGCCGTACTTGTACGAGTAGAATGAAATAAGACATCTTCGTACTACTCGTTGGTCCCATGATTGCTCTTTTGAAATAGCAAGAAATTATTTCTAATTAAAGATCTTCTTTTACTCTATGTACCTTTTTTTGCGCACCTTATGTTTAACGCGAGTACAATTTTATATTTAACAATGTCGTTTCGAAACTGAAAAAGTGTGCAAAACAACGATAATGTAACGATGTGTAATTAAAAAAAGTTGGAAGAACTTTCCTTAAATGTGTACACATTTCGTTACTGTGTTCTTTGTTTGACTTTTCATTTTTTTCAGTTTTCTCATCCGAATAATTAAAAATGTAAGGTAAAAGTGATGAAATATAATATTACAATACGATTTTACGTTCATGCAGGCAAATAGGTTTGACTAACGTTTTCGTCATTTTCGCCGCTGGGTGACGGGACGATATCTTTTATTTTACCATAAACCAATGGCACTGTTAACGTATACAGTTTTTTTTTTCGAAGATGACATGCTTTTAACTACCACACATTTGTAACGGTGGTTTGTAAATGCGAAATGGGCTAATTAAAAATGACTGGGGGCACGCAATGGAAGGTACAGGAAGTCTTCCCGGCGGTGACTCGTTAATAATCTACGACACCAGAGAAGCAGACAGTACAATTACCTTGATCGTCGTTGCCCAGTTGAGTGCACTTATTAATGCAAATTTTCATACAAGTCTCGTGTCGGTGAAATTCTTTGACATCATTACCCGCGAAGATGGGTTTTTAATGGAACCATTGCGGTGCCTGTTACCATATTAAAGGGCCTAATGGCTTCGCATAACGTTCCTGATTCCGAAGAACGATTTGCGGTTGATTCGATCGTGGCCATATATGGGGTTAACGAGGATTCAATGATGGTTTTAAAAAATTTTAATTCACGAGGTTACATCGGCAGAAGTAAGGCGAAAGATTCTTATCAGGAGACGCGGTAGCGTCTCGCGCCTAGAATATAATAAGTGATCTTTAATTAGTAGATGACGACAAAGCTTTTGGGAATTCAAATCCCTACCCACTGAACACCAAACCTAACAGTTACGTATCTTAAAACTAACAAATAACAATGTTTGTTACAATGTAATAACCTAACAGTTACGTAACATAGAGCTAACTAGTTACATGACATTTATTACAATGTCGTAACTTAAGGCGAAGTGAAACACGTCGAAGAACTTGATCGACGTCGATAAAGAAGATTTTTCAAAATGCCTACATTCGTTTTTATATTGACAGCTGTATCGAATTAGATTGGGTATTGTACCAAATGGCATACTCCACCTGTTGTTTTCGTATAATAATTATAAAGAAATCGAAGTAAAACTTCAGAAATCCTCTGGATTCATGCTTTCTGGGGCCCTTATTGACTGCAGGGGGACCCCCGGCGCCATCTGTGATTTCCAGGTCAATTAAATTTTCACTCCAACACCTCATATTACCATCGTTTTAGCATAGAAGCGCATACAACACTTTTTTTACCTTTATCCCGTGCAAATGTGAGTTTATCGATTACCAGAGTGTTCTAAATTGTCGTAAAACTGTCCTGACCCTTTCAATTCTCATATCAGAGCCTTCAATAATTGTATTTCGATCGAAATATGAGAGCTCGACGCCATTTTGGTTCAGGTCTGGGCTGAGTTAACAATTTAAAAAAAAAATCCAAATTTTGAATGTGTCAGGACAATTCTTAGATGATCAGGAGTGATGTATCAAAGTTTCGGACAGTTTGGTCTAGTACCCTTATAAAAAAGTGTTGTATTCGAATCGACTGATTTCAAGGGGGTTTCATTTCACCTTAATATTTAAGTTACATACAGTAGAAAACTAATATTTAAATGATTGTGACGATCTTCATCCGTATTCTGCAAGATTAACTTTAAAGTACCTGTGCAGTCTTAAATCGCGGCAACAGGTCTTTCCGCAATATATTCCTTGCACTGTACATTTATTTTCCACGACCTGCCGGACAGGTCTTTCATTTTTCGTAAGTAATCTGAAATTTATCCATGTAAAATTGTGGACTAATCGCCGATAAGGATTCTCACCTGCCGGGCTCGTTAGCAGCTATCTGGAAGCGTTAAATTTCGCGCCACGGGGCCCTTTTAGTTGCGATAAACTTTTTACGGTACATAAAAGCCCTTTCCTCGCCTGTACCGTGCAATAGCGAATAAAATGTTTATGGCTAAAAAAGAAGTGTTCGTAATTTTCGACCCTATCAATCTTAAGTGTATATAGATTCGAATCTACGGAATGAGCAAATAAATCTCAGATGCAGATATGTGACACGGTATGCGTAATCTGCATATTTTGTCGTATGAACTAAATGTTTAAATTGAAATTATATCGACTTTTTCTCATGTGTTTAAGCGTAATCTTTTACTGAACTAGCGGAAATGTATGACAATCAAGAAATTAGGTAGAGTTTCGAGCTAAATACATTATATTATGAATGTATAAATATACAAATTTAATTTTTGTTATGATTACTTTCATGGAAGAAAGTTTCAAATTCAGCAAATTAATTGCTTGGGATTTATAAGTCAAGGACATTATCCGAACAAGGATATTTCTGAAGTAGAATATTATTTGACTTTTTAAGTTTATTTTATATGAGATGAAAAGTTTTTAAATATTACATGAAATTATTTCTTTATTCCAATGAGGTGTTCTTACATTATATTTTCAATTACTGAAAAAGTTACGAATCTCGCGATAATTCGCGGTGTTCCAAAGGAGAATTTTTAGCTTATACTATTGTTCGTTAAAATTGATAAGAAGTGGTTGTCGATATCTGCCGTACTTGTACGAGTAGAATGAAATAAGACATCTTCGTACTACTCGTTGGTCCCATGATTGCTCTTTTGAAATAGCAAGAAATTATTTCTAATTAAAGATCTTCTTTTACTCTATGTACCTTTTTTTGCGCACCTTATGTTTAACGCGAGTACAATTTTATATTTAACAATGTCGTTTCGAAACTGAAAAAGTGTGCAAAACAACGATAATGTAACGATGTGTAATTAAAAAAAGTTGGAAGAACTTTCCTTAAATGTGTACACATTTCGTTACTGTGTTCTTTGTTTGACTTTTCATTTTTTTCAGTTTTCTCATCCGAATAATTAAAAATGTAAGGTAAAAGTGATGAAATATAATATTACAATACGATTTTACGTTCATGCAGGCAAATAGGTTTGACTAACGTTTTCGTCATTTTCGCCGCTGGGTGACGGGACGATATCTTTTATTTTACCATAAACCAATGGCACTGTTAACGTATACAGTTTTTTTTTTCGAAGATGACATGCTTTTAACTACCACACATTTGTAACGGTGGTTTGTAAATGCGAAATGGGCTNGAAATAATTACATTAAACATTAGTCAAAAAGTAACATATTTATTAAGATAAAAATATTAATTATTATGAATGTATAAATATACAAATTCTATACAAATTTAATTTTTGTTATGATTACTTTCATGGATTAAATGCGATATCTATAGATCGCATTTAATCCTTGAAAGTAATCATAAGAAAAATTCAATTTGTAAAAATATTGCCACTAATCGAGGTTAGGTTCACTTTGGTTCACTTGTCCCGACTATTTTATGCGCATCTAAGCTGCGCCTCCTGGAGGCTCTTGCTATTGGTTAGAAAATTTTTTCTCTGTTCTTCTCTTTCTATTAGACTGAAAAGTCACGACACCAGCGCAGTATTTGCTTGGAGTAGGTGAACTAACTTCAGCGTTACACCTCTCCCATAAGGAGTGTCGACCCCCTGCCCTAGGCACAGACTACTTTTTCGCACAGACATGATAGGTAGACTATCATATCGTTTTTGGGCAGCCAACAGGCGACACCGCCTCGTGCGGAACTAAAAGGAACTATACCAATCCCAGCTTTAAAATGATTGGATTTTTATAGAAAAAAAGGGTTTCTTGATGTTTTTGAGATCGCTAAAGCCAAGTCAGATCATATCATTTCAAAATTCAAAATGGCGGACGCAATACGACGGACAAATAATTTCAGACTGATTTGACTTTTATAAGAAAAAAGGATTTCTGTAGAATTTTGTGATCGCTGAATTCAAATATGACAATAGAATGTGAATTTCAAAATTCAAAATGACGGATTGAATATGGCGAACAATATAATTTCAAAATGACTGGATTATTATAAAGAAAAAAACGGTTTAGCGTGGTTTTTATAACCGCTTAATCCAAATCTGGTAATAGAACTTTGAAATTTAAGATGGCTGATCCAATATGGCGGATTGAAATATATAACTGGTTGAATTTTTATAAAAATAAGTTTCTCATGGTCTTCGTGGCCGCTGAATCCAAATCTGACAACATAATTTCGAAATTCAAAATGGCGGACATGAAATTACAAAAAAGCTGTATTTTTATAAGAAAAAAGTAGTTTTGCAAACTTTTGAGGTCGCTGAATCCAAATCTGGGAACAGAATTTTAAAACTCAAAATGGCGGATAAAAAATGTAATAATGATTAGATTTTTGTTCGAAAAAATTGTTTTCCAAGATCTTTAGTGTCATTGACTTCAAATCTTTAAAAAATAATGTTTAAATGCGAAATGGTGGATCCAATATGGCGGATAAAAATGTAAAAGTGGTTGGTTTTTTATAAAAATGGAATTCTCACGGTTTTCATGGTCGCTAAATCCAAATTTGATACTGGATTTTTTAAATTCATATTGGCGGATAAATTATGGTGCAATTAAGAATGTGAGGGTCTAAAAAAATATATTTATATACACCGCGTATACGAAATATACATATTCTTAATAACTTTTTATCAATTTATATGTTTGTAGTAATTATATTTTGATATTATAGGATTGTATCAGATACATTTGCCGATTTTGTTATTAATAATAGAGACATTAACAATTTCTTTTCAAAAAGAGTGAAATCCCCTCAAAACGCCTTCGGTGTACAAAAATTTAGCCAAATACATTTATCTTCATTCAATTAATTGCAAAAATAGGTCAAATTGCTCCCTTCCTATGAAAAGCTCAAATTAATTCTTTTTGCCATATATAGTAGAGTTTTAGATCCCATTAAAGTCTCAGCTAAAATCTTTTTGCCAAATGTCACAGTACATTTGGTTTTCATGTATGCTGTATGTGCAAGATTTTCTGCTTCCTCACACCGAAGACAAATATTAAAAACTATATCAACATAAATAAAAAAATTAGAAACTAAATTTGGAAACAGTATTTTATTTTGCGAGCACTAAAATGATCATATACTAGAATTATACCTCGGGTGTTCGTCAAATAAAATATTGTTTTCAAATTTAGTTTCTAATTTCTTTATTTGTGTTTATATAGTTTTTCATACTTGTCTTCGGTTTGAGGAGGCGGAAAATCTTGTACATACAACATACGTGAAACCAAGTGTACTGTGACATTTGACAAAAAGATTTTAGCTGAGACTTTAACGGAATGAATGTTCTACTATATTTGGCAAAAATAGTTGATTTGAACTTTTCATGGGAAGGGAGTAATTTGAGCTATTTTTGCAATTAATTGAATTGGCTAAATTTTTGTACACCGAAGGTTTTTTGCGGGGGTTCATAACACTGCAATGTTCTAATTGTCGTTATTGTATTAGACTAAGGACTTCCCTGCAGCTTTGTTCATTTTTAAGGTTTATTTCACACGTCTTCACGAAAAGTAATTGCTTGTGGAATTGATACTTAAATTAGTAATTCGAAATTCACAATTTTTACGCATAAATTTGTAGGGATTGGAAATAACAAGTGGATAACAAATTAGTATGAATAAAACATTATTGACTATGAATTAACAGGTTGAATGTTTTTCTACAAATGATTCATAATTTCCGTGCACCTCTTTCATCAGACATTATATTTTATGTGTACATATCTTATGCATGTGAATAGAGAAAGTAAAGTATAAAAATGAAATAAAGTTGTTGCAATTATAGTTCAAACATGAAGTTACTAATACAAAGGAATTTTTGAATAATTACATTTACCGAATGTGCACTGTTATATTAAACGTGATTGGTGCTTAAAATGATCATTGAAGAAACCGATTAAATGAGGAAATAAAAGTCATATCAACGTTCATCGTGTGATCCGTTCTTACAAATTTTGGATGCTACTACAGGTATTTCTTATTCTCTTATTTCGTGTTCGTTCAACGAATAGTGTTTCGCAAGACATCCGCGAGACTGGAAAACCTCGGCACTATAGTGAAGAGCCATCTATTATTCCCACCTGAAAGACATACAGTCACGACCCATTTGATCATGCGACGAGTAGTTGAGGCGAAATTGACTCACTTAACTTGTATACATTAGATCTCAAACGGCACCAAATGAGAATATTTCCATTCCCGTCGAATGAGAGGCATCCAATTCGCTCGTTGCACTTATTCGTTCACTCGTGAAGCGACGTTCGTTCTTTGGTCTTCCAATCCCCAAAATGGGCTCGACATATGAGCCGCTCAGTGCACACATTGATTAACTCCATAACACAAAAAGTTGAGAAATGCGATGAAGTAATGTAGATCCTTTTTTAAAATTCCTATTATAATATAACTTCAAATATATAATGTAGAATACATAAATACAGTTATAGTTTTCATCTAACGGTATATAAAATTAATAAGAAAGAATAGCCAAAAAATAATCGTCTGCATTTTATATCGACAAATGTTTTTGCAGGTATTAAATTTCCTCCCCTATTCCTGTATGCCAAACCTTTTGTTCCGTTATGCTTTTGTAAATTTCGTGCCCATTTATCAGGATTACGACTTCTTTTCCTCCCAATCGATGTGTTTGTTGGGGAATTTGTACCGTTGCAATCGGATGAATCCGAGAAACACGATAAACGTCTTCTTGCCCCAGACTTTCTGCTGATAAATCGTATTGAAGAATCATCCCTGCTTTCCACATCCACATTGTTATTAGTTTCACTCATCTTGATTATAACGGTATAATATTTAGTTCTTTAAAAACAATCAGGGAGTAATGTTGAAAAGACCAAAAAATATGTAGTCCGTGTAATATTGGTGAAGTATACGGTAACATTCAGCGTGAGAGATCACTGTTATACTAACTACCGTCTGCATTGCGCTTCTTTCTATCTGTTTGCTGATGCGATTTTATTACTCATATTGTTGAAAGGGGGAAAGCATCTTCGGCTGTTTAAAAAAAAAAGCGTCGATGTACGGCCGCAACAGATAATCCAATAATACTATACTGCCAGGTATTCGTCTACGATTTACATTAGAGTATGGAGTTAATCAAAATGGCTTCTGAAATAAATTACTTATTATTCAATGCCCAAAAAAATTTTGCCGTTTAATGGTGTTAATCTCTATTAATCAGGAAAGATATTATAAATATAAAAAGTTATGACTATACCAAGTGCTTTGACACCTAAATTTAAGATTTTTCAAAAAGTGGAGTTAGTCGATGTGTGCACTGAGCGGCTCAATATATCGCGCCGGGCATATTTATGGAAGTGATCGTAAAGATATTGTTACAAAAAAAAGTTACACGTTCATGATTAAACCACCGCATTGGCAGTTCCAATCGGTTGCAATAACCATTTTTCTTAAATACTTTTAAAGGGAAAAATAATATGTGTTTAAGATACAGCGTCAGTGCACGTTAATGACGCACGTGAGTGCGCGAAAAGTTTCTCGTCGATAAAAAGGTATGATTTAGCACCCGGACCAACTTTTACCGAACGACAATTTCTTGTAGGCAGGGTGTACATAAAAAACTTGTTGACGTTTCCTGCCCAATACGTTTGAGCGAGACATTTGTATTGTCTCATGTTGTGCGAAACGCGTCTTGAGCGAGACGCTACCGAATATATGAGGGGACCGAGGTTAATTGTAACAATTTTAACATTTTCGATTTTGTAATCGATAGTAACAGATTTTTAAGATTGAAATCGAGTACATATATTACCCGAACCTTACACTAAATGATGGTTTAGGTTTTATCGCTTTAAACTTTCATGGAAAATTGGCAACTTTATTTTCCGTACCGTATGTGTTTGTCATTATTGCTACCGATATGGGGTGCTATTGTAACACTTGTCGGAGAAAATGTAACGATACTTATTAATTTGCAAAATTGAGTGAATATTTAAGGACGAGAAGTATTAGTTGACAAATTCATAAACGCAGAATAGATCGTATTAATTTGGGATTCGTCCGGAAATGAATATAAAATTTGGCAGACATGCAACCAATATCCAGGTGAAACGATAAATGTCATATTGATCTATTCTGTTCTTATTCCGTTTATGAATATTTATACGTATACAAGACAAATCTCATGTTCAATAGATCTCAATTTGGGATTCGTCATTGGGAATGGCATGTTCAGTTAATAGTGTTTGGCAAAAGTAATTTATTTGTACGATTTTTATAGTAAAAGCGATTTGAGATACTTTTGCAATTAATTGGGGAATTAAATGGATTTCGATGTGTTTTCGAGCATCGATACAGACCGAGTTGAAAAAATGTCTCACTTCACCCCAGCTTCAGGTGTGAGGTATTCACGGATTCAATCTTCACGTGGATCGGCATAAAGCATGTCCGCATATTCTACATTTCACGAAGAAGAAAAAGAGAACCGAAAGACAACGAGTAGGCTTCCGTTCCGCGCGCGGTTGTGTTCTTCGGTATAAATTACTACGTCATAACTTTCTACAAAAACCATCGCCGGAGATCAACCCTGTCCCTCTGGTGAACAATATCTTCGCGATCCAGCGCACCATAAAGACGTAGAAAATACGGAGGACTTTACACGGGGTATCTGCTTGGGATCCCGATGACGAGCGCGTAAAAGCGTCATATGGCGAGAAAAAATACGGAGAGTGCATACACGGCGTTTCGCAAACAGCGCACAGTGAGTTAAATACAGATCGAGCTCCTAAAAAATCAGCGTCAAATATAATGCTGTTTCTTTGCGCAAATGTGCGAGACATGTTGCTTTGAAGAATAACATTAGACCAAGGAAACATTGTTTTAACCTCTTCACCTACAATATCGCGTGAGAGAAGTGGTATGACAATCGGGCCAAACGTAAACAAGACGTGTGAGACTTTGAACATTCAGCCAAACCGTAAAATGGCTTGATGTATGACCGACATATTTGTTGTTTATGGCACGCACTATTGGAATTTAAATCGTAAGGCAAGGGGTTAAAAGACATTTATTGTTTAAGGTGATATGAAAGGGTCATTCGATACGTACAAAATGTAACAATATTTATAAAACATTTCTCCAACTGGGTGCCTCGAGTCGTTTGAAACTTTAGCAAGTGATTATGGAGGCCCTAGGGAAGAACGTGGTGCCCATAAAAAAAATACATTATTGGTTCCATTCTGATAAAAATGCAAAATACATTTTTTATCAGAAATGAAATTTCGAGAACACCACGTTCTTCCTTAGGGCCTCCATAATGACATGCTGAAGTTTCAAATGATTTGATGCCTCCAGTTTGGAGGAAAGTTTTAGAAATATTTTGATGTTTTGTATATGTAGAATAACCCTTTCATCCTACCTTAAACATAAAAATGTAGAGGAGTTCGAAAAGCAGTGATTCATAGCAAGTATTTTATTGATATTTATTAATATTAACAATCATGTAAAGCCTACACTTCTTCGGATGAGGGTATTAGATAGGATTTTGATTGCGATCATGTTCGAGCGTAGTTCCGCATGTTCAGATAAAGGGCTGAGATCCCGTGGAAATTCTGTATTCGATATTGAGTCAATTAACACTAGAACTACCGAGACCAGTCAAAATGACTGTTTTCAAATGGCCCAACCTATACAAAAAAAATCCGCCGGTAGTTCTGGTGTTAAATAGGTGTAGGCATCTGTCTACTCTATATTGCGTAGTCCAACAACTTCGATGGGACCTTTTATATTATTAAACTTTTCACTTAATTTCCTGGTGAAATTTTGTTACCAAACTCGGATATTTCTCCTGTAGTCTTCGCGTGATGTTATTTATCAAATTATTTTTTGCAATTACATATTAACGGCGGAGTTCATTCTTCTTGGGACACATTTTTTCATACTAAACTTCCATGAGCATTCATCTCAGAAGCCATTGTACTCATGAAAAACAGCATAGAAGAAACAAACTAATTTCGGCACTGTATTTCACGTGCCAATGAAAATTAATAAATTATTCTTTCTAATAAGTTTTAGTAATGGGCGATAGTTTACGGAAGATGTAATTTAAATTCTCTACATTGAGAGAAAAAGAGCTGATAAACTGAACAATTTGGCCATTTTTGTTAAAGGGACGCAATTTATCGTTTGATTTACTACAAATTGACAGCTGTAACTATTTTTCAATAATTGAACATTCTATTAGCTTTTGTACGAATTTTATAGGAACGGTAACAGTATTTATATTAAAGTTTTTCATAAATTTGGAATAGTTAGGTTCCTTTTTAACTATTGTTAACTCTCAGTGCTAGATGTTATTTATTCTATTTTTAGTAACTGCGACAGTATTACTATTATAACTGATAACCATTGCGGTTTGGTTGAATCAACTTTTAATTTGTACCGAACGTTACCAAAAACTTTATTCAAGCTAGTTTCGACGGCACCGATAGATAGCAAGGTCTTCTCGCAAATGTAGGGGATCGCTCGTTGCATTTAACCCTTTCGTTACCTTGGACGAGATATCTCACGACCCAATACTGGCCGATTAACGCTTTTGACGAGATATCTCGCGACCCGATACTGGCCGATCAACGCTTTTGACGAGATATCTCGCGGCCCGATACTGGCCGATTAACGCTTTTGACGAGATATCTCGCGACCCGATACTGGCCGATCAACGCTTTTGACGAGATATCTCGCGATCCGGTATTAGCGGATTAACGCTTTTGACGATAATCTAGCTTTCTAGCACCAATATTTTGACATTCTAGATGAATATATTTTATAACTAATTCTATTCGTATAGCTAAAAGGAAGAAATAAATACAGTTTTTATTAATTTAATGAAATTATTTTTATTTACTTTCTACGTGGTATAATTGAAAACATGGTTGGAAAATATTAACGCTAGGAAGCTAGATTATCGTCAAAAGCGTGAATCGGCCAGTATTGGATCGCGAGATATCTCGTCCAAGGTAATGAAAGGGTTAAGATACTACTCCATCCCTAACTGACGCTAAGACATGCGAGACTACCGACAGGTGAAGCATAATAAGTTTAAAAACGTCAATAATTACAAACAAATATTTTTGGAAAAATGATTTAATGATCAACAGAACTATTCACAACAGTTAATAATACTGCCTGAGCATGTTAAATTTACCATAACATATCAGCTACGTTAACAATATTCAATGGAAATTGTACTACATAGATCGTAAAAAGTTTTATGATTCTCCATAAGAAAGTATAGTAAACGTAGAGTACTTCATTTTACTCCTTCCAAAAGGTAAAAACATATAGTAACCAATTCCAGATTTCGTAGTTCAGAAAAAGGTTAATTTTACTATACAAAGTCCTTTTTGAATTTAAAAACTAGTTAAAAAATACTTAATTTAATTAGGGTTTTCTCTCAGGGTGATTTAGTCACTTCCATTAATGTGCTATTCAGGCATGACGGTAATTGTTTACAAGTCCATATGTCATTGACCATGAAATAATTCTTAATGGGGCACCTTACGTACATGCATCAAGAAACGGCATGGGTCGAGACTATTCAGCCGTTAGATCGGTACTTGGATTCCCCGCGTGGCGGACCTCGGGAGGGCGCATCGCACTCGGATCGGCGATGGACGACGTCCTGCCTCGCGTCGGCTCGGCCCTGGACGGCGACGCGCGCGACTCGTCGCTCCCGACAGACGCGGCAGTTCGCGAGCGGCCCGCGCCTGACTCGGTCGCCGCCTTCTTTCGTTCCGTCGCCACGCGCCCACCGTCCGCGCCGCCGAGTGGGCCCAGTCTAAGGGACGGCAACCCGTCGGACGCGTCTCGATCCGGGCCGCGCGCGAAAATGCCCGGAAAACGTCCAGTTGCCTCGAGGGCCGTCCGCGGTCGCGGGGTGCCGGGTAGTCCGCGCTGAACGCTCGCTCGCCTAAGAGTGATCGCTGACCGTCCTAGCCGAGGACAGGACACTTTAAGGTGACACGAAAGGATTATTCTACGTATATAAGACGTAAAAATATTTATAAAACTTTTCTCCAAACTGGACGCGCCGAATCGTTTGAAACGATGTTCGGCATATGATTATGGTGGCCCTAAGGAAAAACGTGGTGCGCGTGAAATTTCATAAAAAAGAAATGTATTCTAAGTTCTAGTCTGGAATAAAGAAAAAAATGTTTTTATGGAAAGGGAAATATCATTAGCACCACGTTTTTGCTTGGGGCCTTCATGATCACGTGCTGAAGGACCAAATGATTCGGTGCACCCGGTTAGGAGAAAAGTTTTATAAATGTTTTTACGTTTGGTATATATAGAATGACCCTTTCATGTCACCTTAAGGATAACGAGCGCCACGGTTGTGCGTTCTCGAGAAGAACGGTGGAATCGCCGTTAACCGGACACTCCACTGTCTCTCGAAACTTCCGCCCCTCGTCCGTTCCGTTATCCGTTTCGGTATCGATTCGATGACCCGTAATTGGTCTTGATTGATAATATTGTATGTACCGTAACCGTTCTGAGGGTCGATTTGAAAAAAAGTAACTGAGTCGTGTAGGTCTGCAGGGAAGAGTACACCGCGGTTAGCGTAAATGGGTTAACCAGAGAGGTTATTCACTTAAGAAATAATGGATTTTAATACTGGAAATTGCATGCAGAAATCACGGGAAATCGTTGGAAGTCACCGACACATTCCCACAATTTTAAGGTCGAACGTCACTTGTTACCGAATCTCATTGTTGTTTATCATATGAAATCAAAGGCGATCGGTTCTCAAAGAAGGAAGTCGTTTTCACTGATTTCCGAGTGAGTGGCCCCTCGGCTAAATTACAGTTGCAATAGGATACGTTTGTTCGCTATTGCGATGCTGAGAATAGTTTTACGCCTAGAGAGGACTTCTTCGGGATAGAAGTCACTCCTATGGTCCTAGTCTGGCTAATTAGCAGGAAGTGAAAATGTACAGAAGCTTATTTATTCCATCGGAACCGAAAACTTCCCTAGTAGCATTGAATAATTTCTAAATATTTCTTTGTAATCTTTGCTAAATATCTCAAGCGACAGATTTTTTAAGATTTCTTGTAGATTTCATTCGAAGATATATCAAATATTAGTTGAAAATCTCAATGCCGTAATTAGTTTCANTATAGAGATAATATTCTAAAGTAAACCTTTTGCAAATATTTGAAATGTTTGCTAAATATTTACAAAATGTACGATTCGTTGAATACATAGAAAATATAGGACAAATATTTTGTGCTACTAGGGTCTAAACGCGTTGTTCTCTGATCGATGGTTTTTTTAGGACGACGTATGCGATATGTCGAGTTCTATTGAACCAAATAGATTCAAGTTCCTCGCGTAACTTTAGAGAACGTACACTTTCGAGAAGATAGCAGAATTAAGTAAAAATTAGTTAGTTTTCACATTGCTGTAGCCTTTTAAAGGTTAAAAAAGAGCGAGAAATGGAACGTACGATTTCAAAGCCCTGCCATTTTGCAAATTTGGTATTTTATGTTCATAAATTTGCTATTTGCAGTAATCACAAGCTCGTAGATTAAGGGGACTTTGATTCTCTTGATTCGGATCGGAAGAACGGCCGGAATCATACAGGAGCGTTTTCCTGAGCACGGTCTATCCTATTACCTGTATTTCCAATTATTGTCGTTATTTCAAGCCGAATAAATGTTTAAAGTGTGTCAAGACAAAAAGATATATACGTGCGGATGAGGTCGATGACAAAATTGTGTAAGTTCTTTTTTAAGTCATCCCTAAAGATGGGAAAACCAGTCGTAAGGAATAGAAGTCTTTCTTCAGTCATGAACGATGGACGATTAAATGGCTTTCGGCGCAATCGAAACTTGTTCATTCTGGTAAAAAAGTTAGTTAACGGTTAAAGTTAGCAGAAGTCTCCCTTGAATCATGAACGATTGATGATTAAATGTCTTTTGACGCAAACGAAACGCGTTCATTCTGGTAAAAAAATTAGTCAGTGGTTAAAGTTAATAGAAGTCTCCCTTGAATCATGAACGATGGACGATTAAATATCTTTCGACGCAATCGAAACTTGTTCATTCTGATAAAAAAATTAGTTAACGGCCAAGTAAGAAAACAATTTGATTACGTTATGTTGAATTCGCTAACGGATCTACGGGCTTCAGGGAATAAAAAATACGAGAATCGTGTAACGAGTTTCATATGTAATAATTTTTGTTCGTTCCTGTTATTTAGACTATAATATCGACGGTAATGATAGAGACAGAGATAATTCCTCCGTTGTTTCAGAATTTCTTCATTTCAAACTCGGATGTTCTAATTGGTTTGGATAACGGATTGGTAAATGGTAATTGGTAAATTTGGTAAATGGAGATTCTACAATATTCTCGAGGGGTTCTAGGATCGAGGACTTGACTTACAATTAGAAATTCCCGTTAAGAATGACAAGGATTACTGAGTGAAAGAAGTGGCTCACTTCTATGCTTCCAATATAAACATGAGATCATATCGATCCGCGCAAATCGGAAGTCTTGGGTCACTGAATAAAAACGTTTAATGGATGATTTTTAATTTAACCATCGAAGTACATTGATATCATGGATCATCCAGAGGTCATCACGTTCTGAACACTAGAACTATTCTCGGATTTTTTTATATAGGATTGGCCATCCAAAACCAATCATTTTTACTGGTCTTGTACAAGTTTTAATGTTAACACTATTTCTACCAAAGGTGTCAAGACATCTTTTAAAATTTTAATGAAACCTTTTGGTCAAAATGGGTATACACAAAATCGTGGTAGAAATAGTGTTAAACGAAGATCGAGAATATTTTTATCCGAACACTCGAAATATCGTCGGATTTTTTTTGTATAGGATTGGCCATCCAAAACCAATCATTTTGACTGGTCTTGTACAAGTTTTAGTGTTAACACTATTTCTACCAAAGGTGTCAAAAGACACCTTTTAAAATTTTAACTTGAAATTATTTTCAAAGTTTAATAATTTTTTCTTAATTAATGTTTTGAGTTTTCATATAATAATTGTTAAATTTATTTAGCGGTATCATTTTCCTCCAGCTCATCAAAACATTTTGATCGAAATAGGTATACACAAAATCGTGGTAGAAATAGTGTTAAATAAAGATCGAGAATATTTTTTTCGTATATATTCCTGAAGAGAATCGATTTATGCGTTTTACGGATAAAATATATTTATTTCAAGAATAATAATTCAGAATTTACATCCGATGCACAATCGTTTGTCATTACATGCGGTTGTACGATACAATTTCATGACTTTGCTTTAATGACCCAAATTTATAGAAATCGGTTTAGATTTTTGATTCACGAGGTCTCTTAGTTTAATGTTCATTTGAAATCACTCACTAGATAGGAAACAGAATAGTTTAGAGAGTCATGTTCATTTTGAATTCGGATTTAACAACTATAACCCAATATTTCAGTGAAAGAAGCTGAGCAATACCTTTCTTTGATGAACAGATTTTTGTTGCGACCTCCATTTTTCGCAGTTGGAGCTAACTTTGAATTTCTTTATGTAAGAAAACTAACAGCAATCTTGAAATTCTGTCACAACATTTTATCCTGCATGGGGAGATATGTTAAACAAATTTTTCATGGTATAAAATTTTGCAAAATATTTAGATACATATTTAGATAAAAAAAATTGAGCAACTGCTTTCAATCTCCATCTCTCTGTTATTTCGTTATGACCATTTCTATTACTTATTTTGGTTTCATTTTTGACGTCTACAAAAACTTTCCACAATATGGTTCGATATATTTATATTTCTATTACCACACTTCCCTTTAATTGATAATAATATATTATAGGACACTTTTAAATATATCTTTGTTAACGACAGTTTTTCAGGCTCTTCGTATACCATATGATAATTCCATTTCGTTCAATTAATTAAGTACGAAATCACGAGTAATACTCGATTTAATTAGTCCGAATAGTTGAATGAGTACTTTAATTAAACCGTATATCATCTTGATTCTAATGCGCATAGCACAGCTGCAAAAAAGCGAATCAATTTCATCGCGTTCGGAGTACGACCACTAGATAGAACTTTGGCACGTTCCTCTCCTTCGTTTTCACCACGGTAAGCTAAGGTAAAGTTGGGTAAATTGTCCCGGGTTTACAAAAATGCCAATAGAAACGTTTTTGGCAGGGTATTTTAGTAAACTAATTCATATTTCATTTATATCTGAAATTCTGCATGCAACGTGCACGCATAAAAGCACATAAATACCGCTTAAAAAGCGGTAGACGTTGAAATAAAGTATTCCTTAGAACGGTATGATTTAAACGGCGCATCTGGTAACTTGTTCCACAGAGTGGGTAAATCGTATTTTTCTATTATAATACGGTCGGGTAATTTGTACCACGCGTGAAGAACGATATCGAAGCAAAACTTTGAACATATAAGCCAAATCCAGAAAAGCAAATTGATTACATAAATTATATTTGACTACAAAGAACGAATACATGGAATGTAGTAGATTTTACATTAGCAGATTGAACCATTTTTTACGCTTTAATAACGTTTCTCGTATCTTCCATGACCATGGTCCATACTTCTTTACGATGCCCTTTCTAGAAAGAGAAATATTTATTCAAGGGTATGTATTTGGATAACATTTTTGACTTAATAAACACAGTTAGGTTAATTGTACTGGGACGAATTACCCTGTTATGCGGTGGTATAATATTGCCAACCAGTTGTTTTCAATTTTATAACTTTTAAAAGGTCTGCTTGTGGCTGTGCAAAAGATTATGCATACATTTTGCAGGAAAATTAAGTTAACTTTTTAACAATTATTAGTGACAATGTCCAAACGTACCTCACACGATTGGTATCGGTTAGAAACGAAGCGATAAAATTAGTAACACGTTAGCAAACTATATAATATGCCTCTGACTTTAGTATCCACCGATTCTACCACTTAATGTTTATGAACAAATATCGCAGGTTTAGGTTCGTAATTTTTCAATCACATGGCCATTTCGTAACGTTCATTAAATATCGTAAAGGTACAATTTCACCGGTCGGACTATATGAGCCGCTCAGTGCACACATTGATTAACTCCATAAAACAAAAAGTTGAGAAATGCGATGAAGTAATGTAGATTCTTTTTTAAAATTCCTATTATAATATAACTTCAAATATATAATGTAGAATACATAAATACAGTTATAGTTTTCATCTAACGGTATATAAAATTAATAAGAAAGAATAGCCAAAAAATAATCGTCTGCATTTTATATCGACAAATGTTTTTGCAGGTATTAAATTTCCTCCCCTATTCCTGTATGCCAAGCCTTTTGTTCCGTTATGCTTTTGTAAATATCGTGCCCATTTATCAGGATTACGACTTCTTTTCATCCCAATCGATGCGTTTGTTGGAGAATTTGTACCGTTGCAATCAGATGAATCCGAGAAACACGATAAACGTCTTCTTGCCCCAGACTTTCTGCTGATAAATCGTATTGAAGAACCATCACTGCTTTCCACATCCACATTGTTATTAGTTTCACTCATCTTGATTATAACGGTATAATATTTAGTTCTTTAAAAACAATCAGGGTGTAATGTTGAAAAGACCAAAAAATATGTATTCCGTGTAATATTGGTGAAGTATACAGTAACGTTCAGCGTGAGAGATCACTGTTATACTAACTACCGTCTGCATTGCGCTTCTTTCTATCCGTTTGCTGATCCGATTTTATTACTCATATTGTTGAAAGGAGGAAAGCATCTTCGGCTGTTTAAAAAAAAAAGCGTCGATGTACGGCCGCAACGGATAATCCAATAATACTATACTGCCAAGTATTCGTCTACGATTTACATTAGAGGATGGAGTTAATCAAAATGGCTTCTGAAATAAATTACTTATTATTCAATGCCCAAAAAAATGTTGCCGTTTAATGGTGTCAATCTCTATTAATCAGGAAAGATATTATAAATATAAAAAGTTATGACTATACCAAGTGCTTTGACACCTAAATTTAAGATTTTTCAAAAAGTGGAGTTAGTCGATGTGTGCACTGAGCGGCTCATATCCCTTACTTTACCCTACATTCTTTTCTCCCTCCCGCAATGTGCACTTCTGTTTCGCCTACAGATTTATCGCCTCTCATTTTCTACTTTTTCCGTTTATATCATCCTTAAATCCTCCTCTCCGACCTTTCCCACCACTCGAACAGAGCAATCGAGCACAGTCGAACACAGTGCACAGTGCACAGGGACGAAAATGATGAAAAAGTGGATAAAAACTATTTGTCTGCCTGAACGTGAAATCGTTACATTCTAATATTATATTCCACCACTTTTACCTTACATTTTTAATTATTCGTAATAAAATAAAAATAAAAAACTAAACAAAGAAAAACGCAACATCGAAATGTATACATATTTAAAGCGAAGTGCTTCGAACTTTTTTTAATTTCATACTTTACCGTTGCTTTGCATGTTTTTTTAATTCTAAGGCTACGTTACAAAATGAAAAACTGTACGCCCATTAAACGAAACAACCGCAAAAAAAAGATTTTTTGACTCTTTCAAAAGTGCAATCATGGAACGAACAACGTGCTCTACGGAGATATCTTACTTGATTCTATTCATACAAGAACGGCAGATATCGGCAACCAATTCTTTTTTATTTCAACGAACAATATTATACTACATCTTTTTCGTCCTCTAGATCATTAGGTGGTAGTGTTCTTGTCGCTAGTACTGGCCACAGGTTTTAAAGAAAAGCAGATGTTTCGCTATCGTGTTCTTCATCCCTGCTTTACTATGGAGCTTCATTATGATTCTCTTGCGAGTCAGTGCCACACGCGATAAGCAAAATGAGAAATAATAATTCCTCAGATTCAGATTCTTCTAGAAGTTGTGTGAAAAAATCCAAATTTTGAATGTGTCAGGACAATTCTTAGATGATCAGGAGCGATGTGTCAAAGTTTCGGACAGTTTGGTCTAATACCCTTAAAAAAAAGAGTTGTATTCGAATCGACTGATTTGAAGGGTGTTTTACTTCACCGTAAATGTTCATAAAACTTTTCTCTGAACTGGGTACATCGAATTATTTCAAACCTTATAACGTGAATACGGTGAGTGTAAGGAAGATCGTGACACTCACGAAATTTCATTTTTTATTTCAACAATTGAAGAACGTCAATAAACAAATTTTTAAAAGATTGAAATTTGATGGGTATCAGGACCTTCCTTATGGCCTCCATATTCATATTGTGACGTTCGAAATAATTCGGTACACTCTGTTTGGAGGAAAGTTTCTTAATCGGACTCCTTTGATGCCACTTTTACATCACTTTATTGCGATAATCCTTCCATTGTATTGTATTCTCATAGTCAGATTGCCGATTAAGAATGTACTGTTGTTATTACAGCTTTGGTCTTCTCTTAAATTCTCCTACTGAAGTGTTATTTCTTTTTCGTCCTCTAGATCATCAGGTGGTAGTGTTCTTGTCGCTAGTACTGGCCACAGGTTTTAAAGAAAAGCAGATGTTTCGCTATCGTGTTCTTCATCCCTGCTTTACTATGGAGCTTCATTATGATTCTCTTGCGAGTCAGTGCCACACGCGATAAGCAAAATGAGAAATAATAATTCCTCAGATTCAGATTCTTCTAGAAGTTTGTCCAGGAAAAGGAAGAAGAAATCAAAGACGCAGGAAGTACGGAGAAGAATGAAACGATTAGAAAGGGAAATACTGATGAGTAGGCGCCACGGAGAAAAAACTTCTTTCTCAAGAGGCCCGAGTCCGAGAGACTCAGGATCACGACGAAATCGAGATCAGGTAAATCGGGATCGCAGTCCGAGAGACTCGAACCGAGAACGCAATCCGCAAGATGCGTCACCCAGGTACACGCATACCATGCTAGAGTCATCTTCAGAGGGGTCAGAAATGGAACAACGGTATCGTAACCAATCACCAAGACACCGATCACTAACCAGGCCGAACACCTCTTCTCGTCCCCCCAGTTTTCAGACCAGCCAATCGAAATTGGTGTGCCCTAATCGCGCTCACAGCCCATCGTAATCATCCACGTTAGAAATTGATGCACCGATGGACCCAGAGACAATGAAATTGTTCAGAGAGGTCGCGGAAACAGGTAAATGATCCAAAGACTGGAAAGCGGCGCCGAACCCGATATCACGTGTACTCAAACCCAACCAATATAGGCGCAGGCCCTACAGAAATATGAAGGAGAAGCCTATGATATATCCCGGACAATGCAATTCCAATTTAAACTGAAAAAGCCTGTTTCAGAGGAACCAAAAGAACCCTCGCCAGGACGAACAAAAATCTCGATCGAACCACAGGAACTCACGCCGTTAAAAGTAAGCAGACCAGCTGGCCATTTGAAATATTTCGAGGCAGAATGGAACAAAATTACATCGAATCGGGTAATTTTGGAGTGGATTCGAGGTTACCACATACCTTTAGACAGCATACCAGTCTAAAGGAAATACAAATACAAACCCCCCCATATTGTCTGAAGATGAAAATATAGTATGCAAACAAGAAATTAATAAATTACTAGATAAGGACGCACTCTCACGAAGCACTCCTTGTAAAGATCAATTCATATCACATTATTTCCTTCGACCTAAACTAGACGGAAGCAAAAGAATTATTCTAAACCTTAAGAAATTAAATAAATTTATTACCCCGCCTCATTTCCAAATGGAAGACTACCAAACGGTCCTACGCCTCTTGAGTAGACTCATATATGGCAACAATGGATCTTAAAGATGCCTATTTCTTAGTATCCATTGCAATCTGCCATAGAAAATTCTTAAGATTTAAATTCCAAGCTAATTTATACGAATTCAACTGTCTACCATTCGGCCTCAATAGAGCCCCATGGATATTTACAAAACTCCTAAAACCAGTTATAAACTTTTGTAGAAAACGGGAATGGTAATAGTAATTTACTTATTGTTAGACGACATCCTAGTGTTCGGGAATAGTTATGTAGAATGCTCACGAAATGTGACAAAAGTTCAAAGTTTGCTGGAAAATTTAGGATTACATCCTAAATGTAGAAAAATGTAAATTAGAACCCTCACGGGAATGCAAATTTCTAGGAATCATCTTCAATAGCAATACCCTTCGTATAAAATTACCGAATGAAAAAAGAGAAATGATCCGATCTACGATACTGGATTTCAAAAATAAAACTCAATGCAAAATCAGAGATCTAGCCCAGCTAATATGAAATCTAATCGCGGTCTGCCCCGCGATGAACTACAGTTGGCTATACCTTAAGACATTGGAAAGAGAAACATTTTTAGCTCTAGAAAGATCCAGAAAAATTGTTGATCATCAAATGTTGATAGACTTAAAAGTAAACGCAGATCTGGACTGGTGGTTAGGAAACATCATGACGGCGACAAATCCCATAAAACACTTTCAGTTCGAAGCAACATTTTACAAACGCATCCCTCACCGGATGGGGTGCCTATTACAACAGTAAAAAACACCCAGGGTAGGTGAAATTCGGTAGAACGGAACGAACATATAAACTGTTTGGAATTAAAAGCAACCTTACATGGATTGAAAGCCCTCGCAAAAAACCTTTCAGACTACGACATTCTGCTTAGAGTAGGCAACACGACAGCAATATCATATATAAACAGGATGGGGGGGATTCAATATGAACATCTAAACAAGATCACAAAGGAAATTTGGCAGTGGGGTTAAACAAGGAAAATTTGGCGATTTGCATTATACATCAGATCAAAAGATAACAAAAAAGCAGACACGGAATCACGCATCTTGCCACCCGAAACCGAATGGGAATTAGCCAACTGGGGCTTCTCTCAAATTCAACAAACATTTGGCGAATTTCAGATTGATCTCTTCGCATCCTCAACAAATGCAAAATGTGAGGATTACATTTTTTGGGGCCAAGATCCTGGTTCCGTTGCCATAGATGCCTTTACTGTATCGTGGTCTTCATTCTATTTTTATGTCTTTCCACCCTTCTCATTAATACTAAGAGCTCTTAGAAAAATCTGGACAGATAAAGCGGAAGAGGTAGTTGTGGCCCCCCACTGGCCAACCCAACCATGAGTTCCACTATTTCAACAAGTGAGCATCGCACCGCTAATCTACTTCGAACCCCACACCGACTTATTGACATCACCTTACAGGAAAATCCACCCACCAGCCAAGAACCTTACCCTGGGAGTAAGGAGACTCTCCGGCGAGCATTCCTTCTAAAGGGAATTCCAGAGTAGGCGATCCCGGTCTTCGTCGTATGACTATCAAGAGCAACAACGAAACAGTACGAAACAGCTTGGAAATTGTGGTGGACATTTTGCGAGCACCACGACGTAAGAAGATATGATGCATCCATACCGATTGTAATATAATTCCTCAACAAGGAATTAAAAGGATCAGCAAGCTACGGAACACTAAATAGTTACAGGTCCGCAATCGCCTCAACACTAAACGACGATATCGGAAGTGACCCTTGAACTAAACGGTTCTTTAAAAGAGTAGCAAATATAAAACCACCAAAACCGAAATACGGAACATCGTAGGACCCGAGCCCTGTTATCAATTTAGGCTCAATTTACCCTCATGAAAGAATTAACACAAACAATCTCGTCAAAAAAGTTGCCACCCTAATGGTGTTAATAACGGTATAGCGGGTCCAAACACTCTCCAAAATTAAAATAGAAAACATCGCATATTCTCCCGATCGAGTTGAAATAAAAATTCCAGACAAAATCGAGACTTCGACCCCCAATAGATACCAACCGGTGCTAGAGATTCCCTTCTTTGCGGAGAGACCTGAAATCTGCGCTGCATCGACTCTATAGACATACATATCACGTACCGATGCAATAAGAAGCCGAAACAATATCAAAGAATTATTCGTAATCACAACCAAACCCCATCTCGCAGCCACCTCACAAACGATAAGCCAATGGATCAAGGAATGTCTCAAGGAAAGCGGAATCGACACGAATATCTTTTCGTCGCACAGCACGAGACATGCGTCAACATCAGCTGCCCATAGACATGGCGTTAATATAAGTACCATTCAACATACGGCTATGTGAACCGAACCATCAAACGTATTAGCAAGGTTTTACAACCGGTGCTAGAGATTCCCTTCTTTGCGGGGAGACCTGAAATCTGCGCTGCGTCGACTTTACAGACATACATATCACGAACCGATGCAACAAGAAGCGAAAACAATATCAAAGAACTATTCATAATCACAACCAAACCCCATCGCGCAGCCACCTCACAAACGATAAGCCAATGAATCAAGGAATGTCTCAAGGAAAGCGCAATCGACACGAATATCTTTTCGTCGCACAGCACGAGACACGCGTCAACATCACCTGCCCATAAACACGGCGTTAACCCTTTCGTTACCTTGGACGAGATATCTCGCGACCCGATACTGGCCGATCAACGCTTTTGACGAGATATCTCGCGATCCGGTAGTAGCTGTATTTATTTCTTCCTTTTAGCTATACGAATGTCAAAATATTGGTGCTAGAAAGCTAGATTATCGTCAAAAGCGTTAATTCGCTACTACCGAATCGCGAGATATCTCGTCAAAAGCGTTAATCGGTCAGTATTGGGTCACGAGATATCTCGTCCAAGGTAACGAAAGGGTTAATATAAGTACCATTCGAGAAACGGCTGGATGGACCGAACGATCAAACGTATTAGCAAGGTTTTACAAACGACCACTTGCCAGCACAGCGGAATTCGCCACTGCGATAATAAAACGCTAATAAAAGTAAGCGCACGCAGATTTTAATTAACTTTAAACATCCACTTAGTGATCTAGAGGACAAGAAAGATGTAGTATAACAGTGCGATGAACGAACTTACCTAATCGCGATTATACTAGTCTTCTCGTCCAAGTAGATCACTCCCTCCCTACCCGATTAGTGGTATAGCCAGGATCAATGTAAAAGACTCGAAACAAATCACAATTGAGATCATTCGAGACTCGGAAATACACACTTTAAAAACAATGAAGCTCCATAGCAATGCAGGGATGAAGAAGACGACAGCGAAACATCTGCTTTTCTTTTTAGAACTTGTGGCCAGTACTAGCGACAAGAGCACCATTACCGAGTGATTTATTCGGACGAGAAGATTGGTGCAATCGCGATATATAAAGGAATAATTTCATGCGTTTAAAAATGTTCGATCGATATAAAATAAACTTTAAAAGTCATAAAGTATTCTACGATTCTTTGGCAATATTCTACAATTTACGGAATTGAAAGAAGACATTTCTTTAAAAAAAAAACATCCTTACTTAACTAGGTAAAACTTTCCTTATTAGGGACCGATGCCGGTAATTTGTCCTAATATCAACGTACGGAACCGTACGTTATAATTAGGCTTCCGTCCTTTTAGCAATAAATGTCCGAATTATCCCTATACCCAATCTAGAAACCGATAATCCCAAAATACAAAATTCACTTTTAAGATTTTGACCGGCTTTTTCGTTATTTTCGCCACTGTGCGACGATGAGCGCGCACTGGATTCCTTAAGGGAATGTGAAAATGACATCTAAAAGGTCAATCGTTCGTGAAACTTTTCTATGAACTGGGTGTACTAAATCGTTTTAAACTTTGTAACGTAAAGACTATAAAGAAAGTCCTGACCCTCATGATATTTCATTTTTTATAAGAAAAAATTAGTAAATGTGTAGGAACAAGTTTAAAAAAAATTGAAATTTTATGGGGGTCAGGATCTTCTTTATAGACTCCATATTCATATTGTCAAGTTTGAAACGACTCGGAGAAAAGTTTCATAAACGATCTCTTTGACGCCATTTTCACATCACGTTAAGTCGAGTCAATTAGTCTATTTTTCAACCCGAGAAGATCAGCATCGTTTAATATCCTTATTTAGGATCTGTTCATGGCTCTCTTTCCAGTTACTCGTTAAATTAATATCGACTGCAATACGTCTTTGATTTGAAGGAACACAATTATCTCCGACTGCGGATGTGAGAATCGAACACGCAAAGCTGTAAGAAAACATTGACACATGTAGGTAGATTAATTAAAAGAAGGGCTTGACGACTGAAAAGCCTCAGAAATAGACAGCCCCGTCTTCCTGCCGATTTCTACCAGCGAGTTCTATATGAGTTTAATTCTTTGTTCGTACTTTTTATGGGTACACTTTATGGCCCTTACTTATATCTGGTGCCACTTTCATCGGCGCCTTCTAGTTTCTTTTAGTTAAATATGATTAAATCTCTACTAAAAGACGCCATACTCATTCCTCTTTTACGTCCACTTTTAATTGAAAGACCGCTTATACGAAATGTAACATGACATTGTTGGAAAAATATGACGACTGCGTTACGCACATGCGTTTCGCTTGCCCAGCGTGTGCGTTTTTCATATGCCAAAAGTTTAAAATCCGGTAAACTTCGCCGCAAAAATGAAAAGCGAGTTTGACAGGATAAAGCCGTAACCGAAGCCCAGTTTCTTGGTTAGCCAAGAACGACAAACATTCGAATTCGAAAGTCCTTGGTATTTATTTGATGCACTGTATTTCATTTCACAACCTTTTGCTTTGTGAAGAATGTCGTTAATGCGCTTCATTTTTCATATACGATTTTTACAACTAAAAGTTGTCAAACTTTGATATACGATTCTGACAGCTGAAAGCGGTATAAAAGTCCTCCTACCCACTTTTAGGGAATCAGCGCTGACTTTTCTCCTAAAAGCGCTCAAAAAGAAAATTAAAAGAAAATATGAGTAGATATTGCATATTTCATAGCTTTTTTGACGGGTTTTCTATAAAAGTGATTTAAAAGCAACATATAAGTAGTATCACTTTTAACAGTGCTCTAAAATACGTCTTATTACGCTAAAAGTGAGATATGAGCAAGGGCCTATGTGATTCATCAATTTAATCTCTGCATCTTCAGTTTAGTGCAATTATTTACTTCTGCTTCTTTCATCGCTTAATATTTCTCTAGGTTTTACTGTACTTGCGCATCCCAACGAGTAGCAAATCTTTTAAATAATATGCATTGCTTGGTCTTGGATCTTTATCATCATTTCATTGTAACGTCGCCATATACTTTAATCTCACCTGTAATATGAAATTTTACTCCAGCTGCCGACTTCGCGACCTTCTTTTTCCGGTCTTTCGTTTATTCCTTTTCTCGTCTTTCTCCAGTAAAACAAGTCGACGATGAACGTTCATAAAAATGTTAAAGTCGAACGAGTTAATCTGCTCGTCGTTTCATAGAAATCAGCAACCGTTGCGTTGGATTTTTCGGACATGATGTACGTCCAACTTGTCCTTAATTTATCGATTAGATTGAAGTGCTCTAAAAAATTTCCGAACGTGTTCTAAATTTTAAGTATGTAATGATTAGCCTCGCAATTTTGTCACAACGATGTTACGAGTATAAAGTTTGAATGCCAGCTAATTACAGCTCTTGCAAGTGCCACTGAATCTCTGGGTGCGCAAATATCAAATTATTAGTCCCACCTAAATTTGTTCTTCTCAATATGTGTTAAGGTGATGTGAAAGTGGCGTCAAAGAGGTCTCGTTGATGAAACTTTCTTCTGAACTGGGTGTACTTAATCGTTTCAAATTTGACAATTTGAATATGGAGGCTATAAGGAAAGTCTTGACACCCACAAAATTTCAATTTTTTAAAAGTTTGTTTATAGATGTTTTCAAAATGTTGTATAAAAAAATGAAATTTCATGAGGGTCAGGACCTTCCTTATAACCTCCATGTTCACGTTGTAAAGTTTGAAATGATTCGGTACACCCAGTTCGTAGAAATGTTTCACGAACGATTGAGTTTTCGCATACCACTTTCACATCCCCTTAAGGTGAAGTGAAACACGTCGAGGAAGTTGATCAACATCGATAAAGAAGATTTTCTAAATGCCTACGTTGCTGACGTTCGTTTTTATATTGACAACTGTGTCGAATTATATTGGATATTGTACCAAATGGCATACTCCACCTGTCGTTTTCGTACAATAATTATAAAGAAATCGAAGTAAAACTCCAGAAATCCTCTGGATTCATGCCTTCTGAGGCCCTAATTGACTGCGGAGGGACCCCCTGCGCCATCTGTGATTTCCAGGTCAATTAAATTTTCACTCCGAGACCACGTATTACCATCGTTTTAGCACAGAAGCGCATACAACACTTTTTTTGCCTTTATCCCGTTCAAATGCGAATTTATCGATTACCAGAGTGTTCTAAATTGTCGTAAAATTGTCCTGACCCTTTCGTTTCTCATATCAGAGCCTTCGATAATTGTATATCGATCGAAATATGAGAGCCTGACGCCATTTTGGTTCTGGTCTGGGCTGTTAACAAATTTGTTTCAAAAATCCGAATTTTGAATGTGTCAGGACAATTCTTAGATGATCAAGAGTGATGTGTCAATGTTTCAGACAGTTTGGTCTAATACCCATAAAAAAAAGTGTTGTATTCGAATCGACTGATTTGAAGGGGGTTTCACTTCACCTTAATGTAGTAAACATTTCTGAACAGAAGCCGATTAGGCCAGGATGCGATAAAAGCAGGATTTCTCACCACTGAATACCAGTATCGGGTTCATATTTCCATTGAAACACCAATAAATTCTTCCTTTTATTCCTGTCGCAACGTACTGTATCTTTGCTTTCATCGACTTCTTTCTCGACCCTCGTTCTTTCTGCATTCTGCCCTTTCTCCCGTCTTCAGTTTTTTTTTTATTTTAAGGCCTGAATTGGTAACTGAATATTTACCAAATTTATACGGATCATCGATTTAGGCTTCATTTTATACGCTGTGTTGAAAAAATCTATACTGCTTCTAAAATTAAATCTTTACAAACGATTCACAATTTGGGCGATAAATACCCAGTCAGTAGAGATGTACTTCAAGATATTAGGTTAGAATGATCGATATGTAATTTTTTTTTCTCTCGTTCAACATGCTGAGTACTCTACTATGTCGCGTACCCTGTGACTCCTATTTTGCCGGCAACAGTAAAGCGTGATAATTGCAATGATACGTTTTTGGCGATCATGTGCCTTTTACTCTCATTAAGGGGATATGAAAGTGGCATCTAAGCGGGTTAAGTGTTCATAAAACTTTTCTCTGAACTGGGTACATCGAATTATTTCAAACCTTATAACATGAATACGATGAGTGTAAGGAAGATCGTGACACTCATGAAATTTCAATTTTTATTTAAAAAATTGAAGAACGTCTATAAACAAATTTTTAAAAGATTGAAATTTGATGGGTATCAGGACCTTCCTTATGGCCTCCATATTCATATTGTGACGTTCGAAATCTGTTTGGAGGAAAGTTTCTTAATCGGACTCCTTTGATGCCACTTTTACATCACTTTATTGCAATAATCCTCCCATTGTATTGTATTCTCATAGTCAGATTGCCGATTAAGAATGTACTGTTGTTATTACAGCTTTGGTCTTCTCTTAAATTCTCCTACTGAAGTGTTATTTCTTCATCCCCATAAAACATAATTCTTGGTTGGACTCTTATCCTCTTCTTCCATCTTTTACATTAATTTCTTTATTCTTTTCGGAGTTTCTTGTTTCGGCTGAACTTTTTAGATGGCGGTGATCAGTGAAAGAATTAAAAAATTATATCCGATTCATTGGATCTACAGAATCGGCTTTAAGGGTAGACTTTTTTCTTCCAATATTCTACTTCTTTATCGAGTTATTTTATTCGACGAGAAGATAGCATATGAGACTCCTTGGAAATTATTCGAGAGCAATCTCATTGTCTTCAAAATTTATGTGCGTGTAACTTCAATGTTCTTTGTTCGGATAGACTTATTTTATCTACGACGATCTAACATTTCAATGACAGTAACAATTATTAGACTGAAAGTTGTTTTCGACGTTTCCTACAATATGTACCTGCAGGGAGTTGTATCATCCATAAAAATCAATTTCACTCGTTTTACTTACAAGGGAACATTCCCAAGTGTCCGCCTCCGATCATATTGAGTTTCATATATGTTGAAGAACACAAAAATCTAAGAGACACGTGTTTTTTTATATCTGCAATGGTCCACAATTAAAGAGTGGAACAACCCCCCAAAGTTTAGCGAAAAATCGGTTTTTTAAATATTTCTCGTAGGAGCAGTGGATTATTACAGTATTGGTTATACTATTACTATTACAGTAGTGGTTATGAAAATCAATGACATTTTGAAGAATTACCACGTTGACACGAATTATGTACGATGAATTGGTCACGATATAACCCAATAAAGGTAGTCGAGATATACCCTAATACCACCTACATTCATTGTTTACAACCGATGCGTAAATGTTTATTCGCAAAAAACAAAAAACACGTATTTCTTAATTTTTTGCGAGCAATCACATCGCGTAAGTGGAACTTAAGTAGGAGTGCTTGTGTAATGGATATTACAAAAAAATGTCTCCTGAAGGGTAGTTCACCCCCTTAAGGGGGTGCAACATTGCTGAGCAATATTGTGTTGTCACTGTCCTTATACAGAATACGTTTATGCAAAGTTTCGTCGAAATCCCTCCACTGCTCCTACGAAAAATATTTAAAAAACCGATTTTTCGCTAAACTTTGGGGGGTTGTTTCACCCCTTAATTGTGGACCATTGCTGATATAAAAAAACACGTGTCTCTTAGATTTTTATGTTCTTCAACATATATGAAACTCAATAAGATCGGAGGTGGACACTTGGGAATGTTCCCTTGTTAAAACAAGGAACGCTGACGAGGAAACATGCCTTACCAGTTGCTTGAAAATATCTATTTGTTTTGTGTTTCAAATGGTTGCTATACAATTACTGCTTAATTGTTTAGTGCAATTTCGACTTCTGTGACGCATTGAATTACAGTTCTAAATTTCAATATTTGAGTTAAGGATGTGAATTAATTTATTCGCTAAGCGTGGGATCGACCAACGATTGCATTTTCTTTTCCGCACTTGGATATTCAATTGTTTATCAGTCACCTTCTTCTTCGCCCTCATTCTGTTTCGTTCTTTCTAGCTTTACTCGATGCTGAATGATCACATTTTATTCGCCGTACCAAACGATGTTACACCTTTTCAAGGTGGATTCCTCGTTTCCTCGACTTCTGTGACGCATTGAATTGCAGTTCTAATTTTCAATATTCGAGTTAAGGATGTGAATTAATTTATTTGCTAAGCATAGGAAGTACATGCGATCGACCAACGATTGCATTTCCTATTCCGCACTTGGACATTCAATTGTTTATCAGCCACCTTCTTCTTCGCCCTCATTCTGTTTCGTTCTTTCTAGCTTTACTCGATGCTGAATGATCACATTTTATTCGCCGAACCAAAGGATGTTACACCTTTTCAACGTGGATTCCTTATTTACGATCTGTTCGTGATACTTTCTTGGTCCACTTGTTATCTTCTGCGTTGAATGTGCAACTTCGAACTTCGTTCCCCTGCCGCTTCTCCTGGGATAACTGCTGCTCGTAAAACTCCCTTCTGTTGGAGAAGAATCGTTCAGCCTTTTTTTCACGGAAGTGAATTTGTGTTGCACTCCTAGTATTAAAAAAATGCTTCATATTGCACGTTCTTATTCACTATTTATGTGCTTCCTGCTACGTTGGGGTTATTTTAACAAATGATTCCCTTATTCAATAATTCACAATTCAATAATAAATTAAATTTGATATAATGGCAAATAATTCAATATAGTTGCAGTTATAGTGGGGCTTCGGCGACTCACGACAGCGTACTCATTATTTGTTTCGGCACTGAATGTGTTAAAACAGTTTCCTTAATCCTAACACTTGTTTCGTGTTTTATTGAGATGATAATTACTAAAATGTCAAGACATCTTGAAAACTTTAAGAGGAACAAAAGTGTTTCGGACAAAAGACTCGTACGTCTTTATGCAAAGAAGTATTGTGACGTAGAAAATGTTGGACCCCATTTCAGAAACAAATGTTGACTTTGAAAACTTGCGCTACCTTGAAAGTAACCGTCACCGTCCTTTCTCTCTCTCTCAACTATAAAAATCTTCACATTTTTTTAATACCTGCTCCTCGAGACATTTTATTCCCGCAACTTGAAAAGAACACCTTGTATATTAGCCGCAGTTGTGTACACCCGCGCTTACACAAAGTAGTATACAAGTCGAAAGATGTACAAGTGATTATTTCAAGATCGATCATAATATCTAACGTTTTACGCTTTCCAAATGCAGTAAATATACGTTACTTGAATAAAAACTTGTATTCCTTAGTTAACCCTCTATGGGCCGAATTTTTGTTTTAAATAAAAAAAAATTGGGGGAACGAAAAATCAGCAATTAGGAACCTACATATGCAAATGAAAAAAAATTTTTCATTTAAAATGTGACCTGAAAGTTACACGCGCCCATAGAGGGTTAAAATTTCAGCAAGCTCAAAGCAGGTCTGAAGAAGGTCCATTTATTGAACAATCCGCTACACGTCCACGGGTGTGATCCGGACTTGCTGCGGACCTTCGATAGATTGAGGTGATACAAAATTTCATTTTTCGAAAACAATATGTATTCTTGGTTCTAGTCTGGGATGAATATAAAAATTTCTTTATAAAACTAAAATTCAGCACCACATTCTTTCTTCTGCATGATTACATGCTCAAGTTTCAAGTGATTCGGTGCATCCCGTTTGAAGAAAAATTGTATAAATATTATGACATTTTATATATATGTTATATACGTATGTTATATATATATTATATATATAACATATATATAAAATGTCAAAGTATTTATACAACTTTTCTTCAAACGGGATGCACCGTATCACTTAAAACTTCAGCACGCGATTATGGTGACCCTAAGGAAGAACGATGCTCATGAAATTTCATTTTCAGAAAGAAATTTTTATATTCATCCTAGACTAGAACCAAGGATACATATTGTTTTCGAAAAAAGAAATTTCATGAGCACCACGTTCTTCTTTAGTCTCCATACTCATGTGCTGAAGTTTCCAATGATTCGGCGCACTCAGGTTGGAGAGAAGTTTTATAAATATTTTGACGTTTAATATGTGCAGAATGACTCTTTCATATCTCCTTAAGGGGATGTGTAAGTGGCATCTGAAAGCTCAATCGTTTATGAAACTTTTCTCTAAACTGGATTTACCGAATCGTTTCAAGTTTACATCGTTAACTCGACGACTATAAGGAAGGTCCTGACCCTTATGAAATATCATTTTTTATGAACAATTTTTAAAATACCGGTAAACAATATTTAAGAAAATTGAAATTTTATGGGGATAAGGACCATCGTTATAGCCTCCGTATTTATATTGTAAAGTTTGAATCGATTCAGTGCACCCATTTTGGAGAAAAGTTTCATGAACGAGAACTCTTTGACGCCTCTTTCACATCACCATAATGTCACGATTCGGACGTACAGTGGGGGACATGAATGCCTTCCCTACAGATATGGTATGCCGATGCATGGTGGACAGGCATTCATGTCCATCAGTGTACTAGTCAGTGTACTTGCGGCGGACTAGAAGACTTATCTCGGGTCGGCAGCTGACGTGCTGTTGACCTTTGTATTTCGACTCGGGTTAAAAAAAAATTGTACTATATGAACTGTGAAATGAGACGGCATTACTATGCTTAAGGTGAAGTAAAACACGTCGAGGAACTTGATCGACGTCGATAAAGAAGATTTTTCTAAATACCTACGTTCCCGACGTTCGTTTTTATATTGACAGTTCTGTTGAATTATATTGGGTATTGTCCTACATGGCATACTCCACCTATCGTTCTCGGACATTAATTATAAAGAAATCGAAGTAAAACTCCAGAAATCCTCTGGATTCATGCTTTCCTAATTGAGTACAGAGGAACCCTCTGCGCCATCTGTAATTTCCAGGTCAATTAAATTTTCACTCCGAGGCCTCGTATTCCCATCGTTTTAGCATAGAAGCGCATAAAACACTTTTCTTGCCTTTATCCCGTTCAAATACGAGTTTATCGATTACCAGAGTGTTCTAAGTTGTCGTAAAATTGTCCTGACCCTTTCGATGCTCATATCAGAGTCTTCGATAATTGTATATTGATCGAAATATGAGAGCTCGACGCCATTTTGGTTCTGGTCCGGGCTAAGTTAAAAAAATTGTTTTCAAAAATCCAAATTTTGAATGCGTCAGGACAATTTTTAGATGATCAGGAGTGATGTGTCAAAGTTTCGGATAGTTTGGTCTAATACCCTTAAAAAAAAGTGTTGTATTCGAATCGACAGATTTGAAGGGGGTTTCACTTCACCTTAAGCATGTTATGCATTTCTGGCAAAGATTTAATTCTAAACATTTACGTTGCTTTCGACATCCTGCGCTTATCCGCTTCCTAATTCGAGAAAATAATTAAAAACTGCTATATTAATTTCGGGATAGCTGATGGAAGTCGCAACTTAACAAGTGATAGGTCAATCTTTATTCAGTTACTCCAAATAGCCGATATCATGGATGTTCAATTTCGAAGGCGGGTGAACGCGTGAATTATCTCGGTCATTCGGACCTCATGATTCGCGTGGAAAGTGAAAGCGACTCTAATCGCGTAATTTTCTTCGTGCCTTATTTTATACAAGGCTGACGGGGACGCCTCGAGCAATAGTTTACTTCGAGAACCCGAGGCCCCGTCGAGATCGATAATTGAAGACACGAGAATGAGAAGCCGACTCGTTACAAATCGCTCGGTTTATAGCACAATGAGAAAACGATTTGTTTCATTGAAAATAAATATATTTGAATGAACAATATTTTTTCATTGTTATACAATTGAATAATTGTATAACAACGACTCGTTACAGATCGCTCGGTTTATAGCACACTGAGAAAACGATTTGTTTCATGGAAAATAAATATATTTGAATGGGCAATATTTTTTCATTGTTATACAACTGAACAATTGACACAACAATTGAATAATTGTATAACATCGACTCGTTACAGATCGCTCGGTTTATAGGACGCTGAGAAAACAATTTGTTTCATTGAAAATAAATATATTTTAAATGGACATTATTTTTTTTCATTGTTATACAATTGAATAATTGTATAACAACGACTCGTTACAAATCGTTCCGTTTATAGCACACTGACAAAACGATTTGTTTCATTGAAAATAAATATATTTGAATGGAAATTATTTTTTCATTGTTATACAATTGAATAATTGTATATTTAATTGGAAGATAACTGTCGATTGGCCATATTTTCTTGATTTGAATTCAATAAATGTTTGATCTAAACGAATGATTGATTTAAGTTGCATAAACGTTTCGTTTAAGTAAATTATTTGCTTGATTTGGATGCAATAATGTTTCATTTAAACGAACATTGTAAGAGAAGAAAAGATTTTCTGTTAACGGAGGCATAGAAGCTTGGATGTCTGACTAATTTAAGAATGTGCCGTTATCATAATTTTTTCTCTCCTTATTCACGTAACGATACAACTCGTATCACTGATTGTAATTCTTTTGGCCCATTATAGTATTACCCATAAGACTGTTTACTCCGAAGGACCTTGCGGCTCCTTTAAATGTATTTCTTGGAATCTAATAAATCATTTCTTAAATTTAAATCCAAGACACTTAGGCAAATTGATTGTTTATTTCAAAGAAATTATTGATTTAAATTAAGACAGTTACGTCAAACAAATAACATATTTTACTTAAGAACGTGAAAATTTGTCTTTGACTGAAATCAAATAAACGTTCCATCGATTGATACAATTCATTGTTTTGTTTTAATAAAAGCAGTTTAAACATATTTCAGGGTGTGAATTAAATAAACTGTTTTCTCAGGGTAGAAGCACCATTTATGATAATTAGACCAGCACGGAAATAATTTCTGATTTTTGAAACTGCTTCCACGAAATCGTAATCAATCGGCAGTGTCAACGAAAACTATCCACTAAAAGTCGTGCTTGAAAGATATTTTTGCGAAGGAAACGGGCGGGTCGTATGAAAACTTTTACGATCGCATTTTATCGCACTAAAGAGTCTTCAATTTTTCCATCGGAGGATCTTGTGGCACCGAATCGTCTAATGGGGTCATAATCACCTCGAGATGGAACACTCATACGGAATAAAGGAGATTCATAAAAGAAATAGGGTTAACAACACTCTTATTGATTGAATATACTCTAGTAGCACAGAATAATTTCTGGATATTTTTATATGATATAATTTTCTAAATCTTTGCTAAATATCTCGAGCGACAGATTTGTTAAGACATCTCGTAGATTACACTTGAAAATATCTAAATTATTCGCTGAAAATCTCTGACATTTAGTTTTAATAATTTATAAACATATATAAAAAGTATAATGTTTAATTTAAAAACATACGATGAAAGTACATTTTTTATATTACGGTTATTATCGGACACTTGATTTGGTATAAACAAAACACGAGACATTTTTTCAATGTTTTCGTTCCGCTATTTTATTATGGGAGAAAAACGTGTGATTTTGATTTTAAATATTTTTAAAACGTTTATAATGCATTCCGCACATAATATTTAAAAAATACTTATATTAAAATGAAACGAAACGTTTTGTATATCTATAAGAGAAATATTACAATAACACATGGAGCTAATAGTATACAAATATTGTGAAAATAATATTCTAAAGTAAACGTTTTGCAGATGTTTCAAATGTCAGCTAAATATTTATAAAATATACGATATTCGTTAAACATATAGAAAATATAAGACAAACATTCTGTGCAACTACGGTAATGTTATAAATCAATTCGTAATTACATCCAACTTGTTTTAGGAAACGTAGGATTTCTGGAAGGATTCTCACAAAAAATGCATGATTATTAATAATTTTATTTCATCTGGAATACCGACAAACGTCAAATGATTTAGATCCCCGCTACACAGGGGTAATATTATTTCTCGGCTGGTTTCTTCGTGCAAAAGAAATATCAAAGCAGAGAGACGGGAAATGAAAGCAGTCTGCGTTATAATCACTTTTTTAGGGACGGCGAATAGGAAACGGTATTCGCGTTCCAGTTTCGGGATTACTAAAAATGCGAGTAAGTCATCGAATCGATGTACCGTCTGCAAGATGGACACGGAGAAGTGGAAATTCCCGCGTGAAAAGAGAAACGACAAGTCGGTTCTGGGAGTGACAGGAGACTAAGTACCGGGAAGATTGTGCGAGTGAAGTGGCCTAGGCGGTACTCGGCAAAGTTCCGAGGATAATGGACACAACACAAGCCGATTCTGGCAGGAGTAATCGTTCGAACGTCGGAAAGGTTGGCGGTGTTTCGAAGAGTCCAACGAAATACATATTCAAGCCCGAAGTCGTGAATTCCACGTCATCGAAGCACGCCATTAATGGTGCCAACCGCGATCCCAACTCGGAGAAACCCCAGCCACGTTCGCGTGATACTCAAAAGGGACTTCTAGGATTCCTTGCGAGAAGTACAAAGCGTGCACCTATCAAGAGTTCGGAAGTTCACGTAGACCGTAAAAGAAGCCATTCCTTGTTCACGCTGAAAAATGTCAAGGAGAAGGATCGGAGGTTGTCGGAGCTGGAAGAAAATCGACTTCTTGCCAAACTCGTTGCGGAGCACGAGAACAAAGGGTCTCGGACGAAAGGACGAAATCCCGAGGAAAGGCACTCAAGGAGCGATGACAGGAAAATCAGAACACAGAAGAATAGCGAATGCCACTCCACTGTAGAACGAAGTCCTGACTCGGAGATCAGGAGTCAGGGAGAAAAAAGTCTGGACGGCAAGAATTACGGTAAACGTCATTGACTTCTGCGACAACTGATTCTAGGACGCAGGCCTTGTTCCTATCAAACTGAAACATGCGCTAACGCTCCTTGAATAGCAGACAGTATTACAGAGTAACGAAGTATTTGTAAATTAAGGTGATATGAAAGGCGCTGAGAAATTTAATCGACGTCGATAAATTAAGGTGAAGTGAAACACGTCGAGGAACTTGGTCAACGTCGATAAAGAAGATTTTTCTAAATGCCTACGTTGCCGACGTTCGGTTTTATATTGACAGCTGGGTCGAATCATATTGTGTATTGTACCAAATGGCATATTCCACCTGTCGTTTTCATACAATAATTATAAAGAAATCGAAGTAAAACTCCAGAAATCCTCTGAATTCATGCTTTCTGGGGCCCTAATTGACTGCAGAGGGACCCCCTGCGCCATCTGTGATTTCCAGGTCAATTAAATTTTCACTCCGAGACGTCGTATTACCATCGTTTTGGCATAGAAGCGCATACAACACTTTTTCTGCCTTTATCCCGTTCAAATGCGAGTTTATCGACTACCAGAGTGTTCGAAATTGTCATAAAATTGTCCTGACCCTTTCGTTTCTCATATCAGAGCCTTCGATAATTGTATATCGATCGAAATATGAGACCTCGACGCCACTTTGGTTCTGGTCTCGGCTGAGTTAAACAATTTTTAAAAAAATCCAAATTTTTAATGTGTCAGGACAATTCTTAGATGATCAGGAGTGATGTGTTAAAGTTTCGGACAGTTTGGTCTAATACCCTTAAAAGAAGTGTTGTATTCGAATCGGCTGATTTGAAGTGGGTTTCGCTTCTCCTTAAGTTTTGAATCAATTGCTATATCTGTTCAATTTTACCTCTGCTTCTTAATATCTTGTACTCAACCAGTAGTAGAGCCATTTCGATTTGTTTCCACCTACCGATAGTTTAGATCATTGAATATATTGTAGAGGATTGTTCGGTGGAGAATGATCCTTTTTAAATGTGTCAGGATAAAACTGTCAAATTGAGGATCTCAGGTCGGAGAAGGAAATTAATACGTCACTAATCACGTCGTGTAATTATTGATTCTCAACCATTAAGTCGATTCGTCCGTGTATTACGCGGGGTACCCAAGGTGTCGAGAAGACTCGATCAGCCTGACTGCCGAAGTCCTGTGTCCCACAATATTAAGGTGAAGTGAAATCCCCTTCAAATCAGTCGATTCGAATACAACACTTTTTTTTAAGGGTATTAGACCAAACTGACCAAAACTTTGACACATCACTCCTGATCATCTAAGAATTGTCCTGACACATTCAAAATTTGGATTTTTGCAAAATTTTTTTAACTTAGCCCAGACCAGAACCAAAATGGCGTCGAGCTCTCATATTTCGATCGATATACAATTATCGAAGGCTCTGATATGAGAGTCGAAAGGGTCAGGACAATTTTACGACAATTTAGAACACTCTGGTAATCGATAAACTCACATTTGAACGGGATAAAGGCAAAAACAGTGTTGTATGCGCTTCTATGCCAAAACGATGGTAATGCGAGGTCTCGGAGTGAAAATTTAATTCACCTGGAAATCACAGATGGCGCAGGGTGTCCCTCTGCAGTCAATCAGGGCCCCCGAAAGCTTGAATCCAGAGGATTTCTGGAGTTTTACTTCGATTTCTTTATAATTATTGTACGAAAACGACAGGTGGAGTATGCCATTTGGTACAATACTCAATATAATTCGACACTGTTGTCAATATAAAAACGAACGTCGGCAACGTAGGCATTTAGAAAAATCTTCTTTATCAACGTTGACCAAGTTCCTCGACGTGTTTCACTTCACCTTAAGGACTAGGAACGTAACAATTAGAGGTCCTTATCCTACAATACTGTATTCAGTATTCTTTTGTCTCATAGAGTACAGTTTTGACTATTGCCTAGCGTTGCAGGAAATTATCGCACGATACCAGGAATTTTTAATGAATCCAAGTTGCTTATTTTATTCTTCCATCATTATGATATCATGCAGTTTTCTTTAAAATTCAGAAATAGAAATTGTTTCTTGCTCATATATAGAATCTTAGGATAATTCGTTTAAATTTTATGATGTATCGATATTTTACGAGTATTGAAATTCAACTCATACATAAGTGGACTCGTGCGTTAGTAAACAGTCGAGCTAGAGGCAAAGCTATGTATATACTTTGACAACGCACAGATAATTCAAATCTAGATATAAAGAACTCTAAATTCAACGATTAAACTTGATCGACGCGAACATTCTTTACTCTGGATTATGCGTATATGCAGAAACTGTCTGGTCCATGCACACTATTCAAGTGAAGCTGCTAGTAATTTCTTGTTCTTCAATCGGCAGCGTGATGTAACTATTTATACCTATACTCAGTTATTTCAGAGACCAGTAGTAAATACTCAGAGGAAAGGAAAAGGCGACTTGCAGAGATCATCCGTCGAAATGAAAAACACGAACTAGCCTTTGCATTTCAACTTGACTTAGAAAATGATCTGGATAAAGAGAACCGTTTATCTGCAAACAAAGACGAATGCTCCTCATACGAACCGTACTCATCACACCAAGAAAAGAGAAGTCCACAAAGCGAGACTAATTCGTCAGAGGGGTCTTCTCATCATAAAAATGATAGGGTTCCTCCCAGAGCAGATTCTCCGTACCCCAGCACCAATCACGTCGAACTATTTCTGGCTACTCGTGAAAATATAAATCGCAAATACTCGTCGAAAAGCCTACAGGAAGACCTAACAAGATGCATTACAAACTGTGAGAATTGTGGCGAATCGCATTGTTCCTCGTCTACGAAAAGTAATTTTCGTCCAGAATACCCCGAAACGGGGATAGTGGGATTACCGGATGAACTCAATTTCACGAAGAAATTTCCCTTCGATCGACAACAGGAAATCCCAGTAACTTCCTTGTTGTATCGCAGCAAATCTTCGCCACAACTATCAGGGCACGATAGTGGCGTTGGTAGCAATGAGCAGCCTGCGGGAAGACCTACTGCCAGATTAGTTGCTGATCTCCGCCAACTATTAACCTTGAAGCAACACTACTATCCAGAAGGAGGTTGGGGGTGGGTGATCATAGTGGTGGGAATTCTAGTGCAGATCCTGACCCATGGGTTACACGGTGCCTCGGGAGTACTTCTTCAACAAGTCGCCAACAAATTTGGACCCCGGATTTATTTGGAGTCAGGTGAGTCTTAACGATGTTCGTAGATGTTCGATTCGTACACAACAAATCCTGTGAATGATATGACACGTGCCATTCTTCTGATATAGAGCAAAACAGAATTCTATTGTTAAAAGTAGTGATGTGGTAAATTGTGTAATTGTTTGATCTCTTCAACTGTTAAGGTGATGCAAAAGTGGCGTCAAAGAGGCCTCCGTTTATGAAACTTATCTCGGAACTGGGTGAACTGAATTGTTTTACACCTTACAATGTGAATATAGCGGTTATGAGGAAGGTCCTGACGCCCATGAAAAATAAAATTTTGCAAGTTTCAGGACCTATTTTTAAGGACTACTTAGTCATGTGGTAAAATTTGAAACAAATTGCTACACCCAATTTGGAGAATACTTTCACGAACGATTAACCCTTCAGATGCCACATTCACATCCTCTTAACTGATGTTATTAGGTTCTACAGATTCTGCGATACACGCAACTTAAACGACTTACAATTCGATGACGTTAGTTAAGGGTTAACATACACGTAGAAAAATAAGAGCCTTAAAGTTACAGGAGCCTATCTATTAGAAATTGTTGTTCACGGTACGCTTAAAAACTGACCCATTAACGAATTGATCTAGTTAATTTTGCTTCCTTACATGTACCGATAGCAGAAACATTTCTGTAGAAGTCAGCTGTACTTGTAGCTGAAAATGTCTGTTAATATTAATAGCAATGAAACTGGTACATTCAACCCTTTGCCCTGCTTTGTCGAGTGTGACTCGACATCAGTAATCGACATCTCAATAATTCGGAGTGCAAAGGATTAAAGTATTACAAAACTGTAGGTGCAACGAAAAATACCTGTAGATGTTACGGATTCGGTCTGTTCAGTTCATATTTTTTTTTTCACAAAGATAAAAATAATTGTAAGCGTTACAAAAAAAATCTGCAGATTTAATAGATTCAACAGATTAAGGGTAACAGTTATTTATCCGTAACCCTTCCAAATAATTATATATGCTTGTTATAAATATTTATCTGTAACTTTTACGGATTTTATCGTGCCGCTAACGGAAATAATCTGTTGTTCTTATTTCAACGGATAAACTTTGTACATTTTACAGATTTTTCTGTAAGTTTAACGGATTATTTCCCTCCGTGTTAAGTTTCATTTTTAGGTGTCAATTGACAATGTGCCCAAGAGGGAAGATACGAATGATTTGTAAGAAGGTGCAGCTTTATGCTGGCTAAATATATCGCATATTTAGTAAGAAAATTTGATTGGCACATAAAACCTTGTAATATTATTAAATTTTCAAGATATTGCAAAGTTATATTCTTACAAGGAAACATTCCCAGGTGTCCGCCCCCGATCTTATTGATTTGCATATATGTTGAAGAACACAAAAATCTATGAGACACGTGTTTTTGTATATCTGCAATGGTCCACATTTAAGGGGTGAAACAACCCCCTAAAGTTTGGCGAAAATTCGATTTTTATAATAATTTTCGTAGAAGCAGTTGAGGGATTTCGATGAAACGTGGTATAAACGTATTCTGTATAAGGACGGTGAAAACACAATGTTGTCCAGCAATGCTACATCCCCCCAAGGGGTGAACTACCCTTCAGGCAACATTTTTCTGTAATATCTATTAAAGGAGCACTCCTACTTAAGTTCCACTTACGCGATGTGATTGCTCACAAAAAATGAAGAAATACATATTTTTTTGCTTTTTTCCAATAATGATTTACACATCGATTGTAAAGAATGAATGTAAGTGGTATACGGGTATATTCCGACTAGCTGTATTGGGCTATATCGTGACCAACTCATTGTACAAAAATCTTGTGAACGTGCTAATTCCTTAAAATGCCATTGATTTTCATAACATGCAATTATTTATAAATACATTTTAAAAAAAAGTTTAATAGACTAGAATCGTTTCGCAACAAATCCGATGACGCAGTCATCACCCGTTTCCAACTAGTAATACAATCTCTTTGGTGAAACAGTAAAATTGAATTTTTACTGTTTTTACGAAAATAGAGATAGCGATATTTGTAAATAATTGCATGTTATGAACACCAACGACATTTTGAGGAATTAGCACGTTCACAAGGTTTATGTACAATGAGTTGGTCACGATATAACCCAATGAAGCTAGTCGGAATATACCCGTATACCACTTACATTCATTGTTTACAACCGATGTGTAAATCATTATTGGAAAAACGCAAAAAAACATGTATTTCTTCATTTTTTGTGAGCAATCACATCGCATAAGTGGAACTTAAGTAGGAGTGCTCCTTTAATAGATATTACAAAAAAATGTCGCCTGAAGGGTTGTTCACCCCCTTCGGGGGGTGTAGCATTGCTGGACAATATTGTGTTTTCACCGTCCTTATACAGAATACGTTTATACCAAGTTTCATCGAAATCCCTCAACTGCTTCTACGAAAATTATTATAAAAATCGAATTTTCGCCAAACTTTAGGGGGTTGTTTCACCCCTTAAATGTGGACCATTGCAGATATATAAAAACACGTGTCTCTTAGATTTTTGTGTTCTTCAACATATATGAAAATCAATAAGATTGGGGGCGGACACTTGGGAATGTTTCCTTGTTAGGCAAATGCCTTTATCAGAATTGAAGGATTTCTATTGGATAATAACCGTAAAGTAGTGAGTTCAAAAATGCTCACCGTGTGTGGAAGAAAATGATTAGCAAATGACGGCGCTGACAATTATTAGTCCAATAAACCTACTCACGTTACCTTTGCATAATTCCTGCGCACAGTAGGTTAAGTACCCGTCGTTTACGTACTCTAGTAATCAGTGCCGCGTACTATGTCAAAATTGTCGTTACCGACTTCATGCTGAGATGCAACGCCGTTGAGATTCTCATTCAATTTTCTGCTCAATGAATACCAAATTTTATCTGACGCAGACAATGTGTTCTTTGAATAATCACGGGATGTCTCATATCAAGGTAACTGTTTAATTAAAAATTTAGCATAGAAGCCCGATATGTTGACACAGAAGCAGTTATTCAAATTTAAATTACGTATGTCTTTGATGAACATTACTGCGTTTTTCGGTTTGATTTAGGACTAACATTCTTTCAGAGATGAAACATACTCTTTTCATTCAAAAGAGCAGTTAAAAACTCATGACTGCAAAAAAAGAACATGAACTTTAATTGTACATATACAGGGTATAACAGAAATAGTGGACACGCCCGGATAGAAATTCATGATCGTCATATGAGCCGCTCAGTGCACACATCGACTAATTCCACTTTTTGAAAAATCTTAAATTTAGGTGTCAAAGCACTTGGTATAGTCATAACTTTTTATATTTATAATATCTTTCCTGATTAATAGAGATTAACACCATTAAACGGCAAAATTTGTTTGGGCATTGAATAATAAGTCATTTATTTCAGAAGCCATTTTGATTAACTCCATACTCTAATGTAAATCGTAAACGAATACCTGGCAGCATAGTATTATTGGATTATCTGTTGCGGCCGTACATCGACGCTTTTTTTTTAAACAGCCGAAGATGCCTTCCCCCTTTCAACAATATGAGTAATAAAATCGCATCAGCAAACAGATAGAAAGAAGCGCAATGCAGACGGTAGTTAGTATAACAGTGATCTCTCACGCTGAATGTTTCCGTATACTTCACCAATATTACACGGACTACATATTTTTTGGTCTTTTCAACATTACTCCCTGATTGTTTTTAAAGAACTAAACATTATACCGTTATAATCAAGATGAGCGAAACTAATAACAATGTGGATGTGGAAAGCAGCGATGATTCTTCAATACGATTTATCAGCAGAAAGTCTGGGGCAAGAAGACGTTTATCGTGTTTCTCGGATTCATCCGATTGCAACGGTACAAATTCCCCAACGACCACATCGATTGGGAGGAAAAGAAGTCGTAATCCTGATAAATGGGCACGAAATTTACAAAAGCATAACGGAACAAAAGGTTTGGCATACAGGAATAGGGGAGGAAATTTAATACCTGCAAAAACATTTGTCGATGTAAAATGCAGACGATTATTTTTTGGCTATTCTTTCTTATTAATTTTATATACCGTTAGATGAAAACTATAACTGCATTTTTGTATCCTACATTATATTTGAAGTTATATTATAATAGGAATTTTAAAAAAGAATCTACATTACTTCATCGCATTTCTCAACTTTTTGATTTATGGAGTTAATCAATGTGTGCACTGAGCGGCTCATATGATGAGCAAAATCGATTTACAAACAATTTGCTGCATGAAATGTCTGCAATACATGTACGCAAATTGCACAATAAATTTGAAGACAAATTTGTGGTACATTTGTCATAAATGGCTGTAATAATATATTTACCGCATACTCGAGTCGTATGGTAGTTATGCCACAACCGACGTTTATGAGCTAAAAATTTATTGAAAATTTAGCAGGAGCTATGACATCATTCCATGACATGAATTTGTGGCTATTGTATGAAGTTACTTTATGTTACAAATGTGTGCTAAATATGACGTTGTTTCATGTTCCCGTTTCCATCACGCCTTGATTCAAATATAAGCTACGGACGCTGCAATTGTTTATCGGCAATGCATGAGATAAATTTAGCTGTACGAATGCGTACAAATATTGAGACATTGCATTTACTTAACTTTGTTTCATAATTATGTATTGTTGGTTCGTCATTGTATACTACAGATATGAGTTCCAAATGAGGACTTATAAGCAACACCCTCATTACTCATTTCATGACCTTTTATGAGGCAAACTTGATACTAATTTTCCATAACTTGTTTATCTGGGCGATTTATACAGCGCTATCCTCGTTGAAATGGAGTCGAAAAGTCCTGTACTATTTTTTCCTATAGTGCATAACTTTCCTGCAATAACTAATTGAAGCACAATCAATCAATCCCCAATGAAACGCGATCGATTGGCTGGGCTTCGATTAGCTATTACAGGTAAATTATGCACTGTAGGAAAAAATAGTACAGGACTTTAGGACTCCTTTTTCAACAAGGATAGCGCTGTATATACCATGTCCACCATTTCTGTTACAACCAGTATGTCATAAATGTAGGTTTTAATTGTAAGGCCCTTTAAAAATAGGTATTTTTTGGCATTTGCATCGCATCGGTTTTATAAAAGTTATGCTCTTTGTTATTAAAATTATTTTCGTAATAGTACACTCCCTTTTCAGTATTCAAGGAGCTATGACACGAAGCTATAGCGAGGTCTATAATGCTTTCCGTTAAAAATCGGAAAGTCGTACCGTGTAACTTAATTTATCTGAACAAAGTGGATGACTTTTCGATGATGTGCATGAGCTTTAATTCGTTCATGTTTTGGTACTCACTTCTCAGGTATCCATCAGTTCTCCCCACCACTTAAGGTGAAGTGAAACACGTCGAGGAACTTGATCAACGTCGACAAAGAAGATTTTTCTAAATGCCTACGTTGCCGACGTTCGGTTTTATATTGACAGCTGGGTCGAATCATATTGTGTATTGTACCAAATGGCATATTCCACCTGTCGTTTTCATACAATAATTATAAAGAAATCGAAGTAAAACTCCAGAAATCCTCTGGATTCATGCCTTCTGGGGCCTCAATTGACTGCGGAGGGACCCCCTGCGCCATCTGTGATTTCCAGGTTAATTAAATTTTCACTCCGAGACCTCGTATTCCCATCGTTTTAGCATAGAAGTGCATGCAACACTTTTTTTTGCCTTTATCCCGTTCAAATGCGAGTTTATCGACTACCAGAGTGTTCAAAATTCTCGTAAAATTGTCCTGACTCTTTCGATTCTCATATCAGAGCCATCGATAATTGTATATCGATCGAAATATGAGAGCTCGATGCCATTTTGGTTCTGGTCTGGACTGAGTTAAAAAATTTTTTGGAAAAACCCCAAATTTTTAATATGTCAGGGAAATTCTTAGATGATCAGGAGTGATGTGTCAAAGTTTCGGACAGTTTCGTCTAATACCCTTAAAAAAAAAGTGTTGTATTCGAATCAACTGATTTGAAGGATGTTTCACTTCACCTTAACGGGGTATGAAGCATCCGGTATACCATAAACCACCCGAATATCGATTCCACGTGGTTCTCATGCGTAAGATAGGCATCTCAAGATATGTGAAACGAGTCCTTCACAAGATTCATCGGAAGTTCCGCGAGTTTCTTCTGCAAACAGAGATCCATCTCCACCGGCAAAGTCGGAAGATGTTCGGATTTTCCGACTTAGCACCTTGATTATTTTCTTCCCAACGGGCAAACAAAGACATATCTCTGTAACTTCCTAATGTTCGCCCTCTTATTTACGCAGAGAGTAACTTTGAAATGCCCCGGTTTGCGAAAGATTTCAGATTCCGTTTGCGAATCCCGAGACGACTATTTATTGCTAACTTCTTTTGTTCAGTGGAGCTATTGTTATACTATATTAAGGTGATATGAAAGAGTATTTATCTTAAAGGTATTTATCTAAGAGGTCAAATTGTTAGTGAAAGTATTCCCCGAATTGGATGTACGGATTCGTTTCAAATTTCACTATGTGAAAATGAAGGCCCGGAGGTTAGCGCTGAAACTCATGAAATGTCATTGTTTATAAAAAATGTATTTGTTAATTATGGACTAGAACCAACATGGCATGGCTCGTGGACGTTTTCGATGTTTTACGCTTTTTGAAGGCTTAGAATCGAAAATTAAGAGTTTCAGGACGTAGCTCGAACAATTTATAATGCTATAGAAATGGAATATTACAGAGCCAGCTGAGAAAATATGGAAAATACTTTCACGAACGATTGCAAGAGAATGCTGGCTCGTCCTGGAAGTAACACGTGTTTTTGGAGCATAAAATTAATTGTAGCTAGCGTAACAGATATTGTCATTAGATGTACATAAAGCTGGCATTGCCACTTTAGCACAATTCAATAAAATTTGTTGCAGAATATATTGCTAATTTATTGCTATTTTATTCTGCAAAAAAACATTTATTGCTCGTATTGTGTAGCCTTGCTGGGGTGATGTCTTGGGGGTTGGACTAGCACCGTAGGGGTTGTGCAAAAAGTTCAAAATTAGGTTCTTCAAGGAGCAATTAATTAGCAATTAATACCTCCATGAAGGAATCGGTCATTACTTTTCAATTTGGTGTGGCCATGCTACGGTGGTGTCTTAAGGGTTGGAGTACCGCCTTCGGGGTTGGGCAAAAATTTCGAAATTGGGTTCTTCTAGGAGCAATTAATTAGCAATTAATTGCTACATGAAGAAGTCGGTCGATTCCCGCAATTTTGTGTGGCCATGCTGGGGTCTTGTCTTGGGGGGTGAACTATCACGTTAGGGGTTGTGCAAAAAATTCGATATGAGGTTCTTCTGGGAGCAATTAATTAGCAATTCATTTCTCCATGAAAAAATCATATATTACGCTACAATTTTATATGGCCACGTTACGATGGTGTATTAAGAGTTGGAATATCGCCTTAGGGGTTGTGCAAAAAATTCAAAATTGGGTTCTTCAGGGAGCAATTAATTAGCAATGAAACCTCCTTTGAAGAAATCAGTCTTTTCTCACCGTTTTCATGTTGCTTTATTGCTCCCGGCACTAGGGGTGGTGACATATCCTTTTAGGGGTGAGTAAAAAAATCGAAGTTTGGTTTTTTTGGGAGCAATTAATTAGCAATAAATTCAGGCGTATACGTCGATTATCAACATTTGCTGTATTATTGTTTTTATAATGTGGCAATGCCAGCATAATATAAAGCTGGCATCGCCACAGTTTTTCGAAAAACTATAAGAGCAATACATTTTTTTTACGCAATAAATAGCAATAAATTAGCAATAAACTCTGCAACAAATTTTATTGAATTGTGCTAAAATGGCAATGCCAGGTTTATGTACATCGCCATTAGTCCATTAGATTATCAAAAATCGTGAAACTGTGGGATTTCGACAGTTTTACTTCGATCCCTTTATAATTATTCTACAGAAATGACATAAGGAACGCTTCATTTTGTATAATTCCCCACCAAAAAGGGTATAGATGAATTTCAATTTATCGATGTCGATTAAATTTCTCAGTGCCTTTCACAGCATCTTAAAGCTTCGAATTCTGGAAGTTTTCTTATGCGTACAAAGCATAAACGACGATAAAGCAGCTGGCGTAGTTTTGAAAGTTGAAATAATTAATTTTTTGACAACTGACTCAAATTTGATATTTTCTTTTAAGAGCTTAATGTGATATGAGAAGCGCTGAGAAATTTAATCGACATCGATAAATTAAGATCCATCTATACCCTTTTTTGTGGTAACGCCATTATGAGTACTTAGGTCGTGACATAAGCTGGCGCGTCACGTTATCGATATTTATATTTACGTTGAAGTTTGTTACACTCTACGTTGAGAATTATACGAAATGAAACGTTCCATATTTCATTTCAATAAAGTAATGATAACGAGATAGATGGAAAACTGTCGAAATACCGTGAATTCATGATTTTTGATATTCTAATGGACCAACGGCGCCATCTGTGACGTTTATCTGCAACTAAAATTTTGTTCTAAAAACGTGTTGCCCACAGGACAAGCCAGCACTTTCTTGCTGTGGTTAGTGAATGTATTTTCCATATTTTTCCATCTGACTATAGTATTCCATTTCTATAGCATTCTAAATTGTTCGAACTAGATCCTGAAACTCTTCATTTTTTCTTGTAAACCTTCAGAAAACGTAACCCTAGTAGCATAGAATAATTTCTAAATATTTGTTTGTAATCTTTGCTAAATATCTCAAGCGACAGATTTTTTAATATTTCTTGTAGATTNAAAATATAGGACAAATATTTTCTGCTACTAGGTAAAGCATTAAAAACGTACGCGGACGATGTCACATTTTTTCTCAGACCATGATAAATAAAAAAATGGTTTATAAAAAACGAAATTTGAGGAATTTCAAGACCTACCTTAGGGCCTCCACATTCACGTGGTAAAATTTGAAATGAATCCGTACACCCAATTCGGAGAATTCTTTCACGAACGATTTGACCTCTCAGATATATATATATATACATATATAAGCTGACTCTGTCATATTACCTTCAATTTTTAGAATTTTTCAAATTCAAAGTTTCATGCAGGATGCAACAGCAATCGATTAAAGTTAAAATTAAAATTCCGTTACTCGCTGTCTTTAGGTTTGATTAACTTTTAACTACATGATTCTGTTTTACCCGATTAAGGAGTGACTTGTTGAGGATCGTTGTGCGTTGTTACCAGCGGAAATGTGTGACTGTAATTGCTACCTGTCCCTGTTCCACGTATAGACTGCGTTCGAGATATAGTAGTAAGGGGTGTGTTGTAATTAACCGGTAACCGCGTTAATTATCTTCCCGAGGATTTCTCAATGTTGGTATCTTTGGTTTTATGAAACCCGAGGCACGAATTCATCACCGAGCGGATCGTTCAATTAAAATCCGATCATTCTGAGAAAAATTTCATTTCGAAAGTTCACTAAAGACGTTTCATTTACAGCTGATAAAAGGCACAAATTAAGGCATTGATCCTCGGAAACCAGCGATTTAAATTATTAATTTCTGTTACTTATTGTAACGTATATAGATATTAAACATAATATAACGTAGTATATACTGGGAAAGGTATTTTGCTGTAGATGGGACCGAGGTCAATTGTAATAATTTTTACGTTTTTTAGTCCATTATTGACTGTAACGGGTTTTCACGATTCAGACTGGATAAATATATTAACCGAACCGTCCTCCAAAAGATCGTTTAGGCTTTATCACTCTGAAAGTTCATGAAAAATTAATAGATTTATATTTTATTGGAGTCTGAGGGACCCGACTCCATCATTCGCTCCACGGACGACACTAGGCTGGTGGCGCCCTCGGCATAGGAGGCAGGTGGCGCGCGCATCGGCACAGAAAGCAGATGGCGCGCGCAGCGACACTAATGGTCGGTCGTTCTGGCGCGTGAACCGCGCATCGGCGTCTCACCTCTTTTTCGTATCATTTTACTTTTGCTTCCACAAACCAACCTGTGTACTCTGTGCTATTGTCAAAATAAAGTACGTGGAACTACAACATATTTCCTACTGAACGTTTTTGTTCCAATGGCTCCTGGTACAGGGTACGATTGTAACATTTGTCGGGACAAATGTAACGATACTTATTAATTTGAAGAATTCAATGAATATTTAAAAATTAGTAATATAATTTGATAAATACACGTAAGAACACAACAGACTATATTCATTTGGGAAACGTACGGGAATACATATAACATTTGGTAGACTTGTACCCAATATATAGGTTAAACGATAAATGTTCAACTGATCTATTTTATTTTCTATTCTGTTTATGAATTTCTTATGCGTCCAGGGCATGTTCTCATTTCCATAAAATGTGCGGCAAATAAATGTAATCGAATGATTTTATGGCCACGTTAATGACTGGAATCAACTTGTTCCACACGGAGAGAAAAAAGTTGTTATAATTACTACAATTGGGATGAACATAACAGCAATCGCTGGGAAATATAAGGACAGCAGTTCTATACAGTAATGATTACTCTGTTAAAAATGTCAAATGTACAATTTCATTGTAGAACACATTATTACAAAGAATGATTACAGTTACAACAATACGACAGTTATATTTACAATCGTGACAGCATAAACTCGTCAACTGAAGCAATAGTTACCACACAACATGTGTATATAACGTTCGCTAGTGTACCCTTTACTGTCGATACATGTGGAAAGTAACACGCGGCAACGTATTTATTACTGTTGGGGTAGCTAGAAAATACAATAGCGACATGTATATATTACAGTCAGCTCATGTAAAAAGTATCATTGTAAACGGTATTATCATAAAAGTATCATTAGAAACGGTATCATTATAAATGTATTTATTACCGTTGGGGTAGCTAGAAAATACAATAGCGACATGTATATATTACAGTCAGCTCATATAAAAAGTATCATTATAAACGGTAGCCTTTCCTGTCGGGAACTCGGGAAATCACTACGGATATAATACATTGAAAACGGGAAATATTTGTTTTATGTAAAGCTTACCTTGGAACGATTGTTGTAGGTTTTCTAACCTCTACTCCTGAAGTTCATTTTTTACAAAGTCATCCATGTAGTCAGTTAATGAAACTATTACAGTGAATTGAAAAAGTAAAACTCGATCTTAATTTAGATCGAAAACCGAATTTCGAAGAGGACCGAATGATGCGGCTATAATACACTACGGATATAATACATTGAAAACGGGAAATATTTGTTTTATGTAAAGCTTACCTTGGAACGATTGTTGTAGGTTTTCTAACCTCTACTCCTGAAGTTCATTTTTTACAAAGTCATCCATGTAGTCAGTTAATCAAACTATTACAGTGAATTGAAAAAATTAAACTCGATCTTGAATTAGATCGAAAACCGAATTTCGAAGAGGACCGAATGATGCGGCTACGGAAGTCACAATGAATCTAACAGTTCGCAGGACTGCGCAACTAATGCATGTCACGACCCGAACGCTTCTCGCGCTGTGTCTTAAACGTACAATAGGAACAATAACAGTTCACGCTTGTAAAAAGTACTAGTGCTATGGTATATTATACGGTTTTCAGTAGAGTTCTCGCTTTTACATTTTACAACTGTGATGGTCATTTTTACACATGCCTTTATACGTGTAATTTTTACTTTCCAATGTTATACATGTAACCCTGTCAGATGCAAATATAACTGCAATTTATTTACAAGAATTCTGCAGTTGGTGCTACAGCCGCAATGGTTAAAAGGAAAAGAAATTGTAATTACATCTACAATATATGTCGTTAAGGTTATACCAATACTTTGACCCGCGAACATATGTAATGATTACAATATTATTTTTCTGCGTGCATCTGTCCCAAATATATTCTATCAAATGATTAATATAATTATAACTATTTGGAGCTATTTTGACTTTAAATGCATTAAACATATAACGTCAAACGTATGAGGAACAGTAATTATCTACATGCAATGTCATGGCACGAGTAAATCAGTTTCATTTCTTATCAATCTAGTACGAATAAAAAATATCGAACCTATAGATATTACTCACCCATGCCCTTTACCGAAAAATATCAATAACAACGGAACGCTAGGTCTGATAAACATGAAATTACTGCCAGACATTCAGAGTATTAACCCTTTGTGATTGGCAAATTTCTCTGATGGGAGTATCAGATAGTCGGAGCACATTTAGTCGGCTGGCGACGCCGACATCTACGACATTCTGAAAATGCCGCCACTGTGACGTCACCGATCGCCAAGGGTTAGCGGAAAGCTTCTACTGCCTAGACACGTTTTTCCAAGCTTAAAGGTAAACTTTATAACGTTTGTTACAATTAGCCCGTGTTACATTTGACCTCGATCTCCCCTATCGTCGCATTGAACATGTAACGGTTGGAGATTTCCCTGAGAGATGGACTTCTAAAAAACTAGGAGACAAACCAATGAGAATAAACCGGGAAGTCTAAAAGGTCTCAATATTAATCAAACAAGAATAGACAAATAAATAAATAAATAAAGTAAAAAATTGCGCAAATTATAAATAGAATAAAAAGAGACCGAGACCAAAACAGAAACGAACTTAAAAGAATAAATAACAAAATAATAGCGCTAACGGAAAAGATAACGATACAAGAACAACTAATTTAAAAATAAAACGCTATGCAGGAATAAAGAGATAAATAAACAGAAAGGCGAATTACAAAGACAAATATGACGAGAACGAGACGCATCAACTAAGTAACAATGTTAGATAGAGATAGAGAGAGAGAGAGAGAGAGAGAGAGAGAGAGAGAGAGGTTTATCTTTCTGGAGTTGTATGAGGGATCGTCAGTGCGGCAGTAGAAAGGATTGCCTTTTTAGCAATCCGACGATTTTACTCCAATTAATATTACTTCGTCAGGCTTTGCAGGAGGAACGTTATAATGTCTGGCCAGATCGTGCGTCCACGATCGGAATAGAGTTCCTTCAATTTCTGGCAACGGCCTTTGTCAACGGCAGCCGACTTCTATCTCGTCAACGGTACAGCTCTGAGTCTCTTGGTTCCCTCTCTCTTCATCTCTCCCTTTTCATGTATTACTTATTATCTAGATACATTAAGAATTACCACTACAAACATTAAATTCATGTTGAATATTCTGCCCAAAAAGTGCATTCTGGTACGAAATGTATCTACGCGTCTTGAAACGAATTCGGTTGAAGACGTCAACGATCATGTAATTGCCCCTTCAATGGAAAATTAGGACATAAACGAGTAGTATCCTTACATGAGCATTCTCATAGTTTTCTTAGTTGTAGGTCGAAACCCTCCATGCGTCGTTCCCCAACCAAGCGAAGCAAATCGCATCTCCATATTTATTGTGGAAACCTCTTAATCTAATGGATCTGTCTCATATGCAAGGCAACTCCGACCACGACTCTTGAATTATTGAATATCAAATCAAATTTTAGGTCGATCAGATAACTTTGATCCTATCGTTAAGGGAAACGAGCCAATTGAATTGCTATAGCACGAAAACATCGTGCTTGAATCGTGCACTACATTGTCATATCGCAGGGTGCTTATTTTTCTGATGAATCGCGATAACTCTTTGTCACTTGTTTTTACAATTCACTATTTCTTCATTCTACTCGCTATCGTGCCGAATTTTATAATAACCGTGAGGCAATTGGGTGAGGTTTACCTGTAAATATAACGCGAGATCATGTAGGCAAGATTGTATACTTTTAAAGAGTGAGTTTGAATCTGGTTTATACTGGATATTAGAAAAACAATTAATATAGGTACATTACACCTTATTATTCGCCGTGCAATAAATATTTGGGATATCAGATGACTTCATAAATAAAGTATAAGACATTTATGTAAACAAATTACTTTATTTTGTACCTAGTTCTACATATACCTACTTGTAAACTTTTATAGCCATGTTCACTAGATGTTAGCTTCGCTAGAAGTTAAATCAACAAATATTGCAATAGCAAACTAACAATGGCATATGTAAATTAGCACAGCACATAAACGTTAGAAAGATTGCAAAACTAAAAGTAGCAAAAATTATCTCTCATTTAATTTTATGCCATTCTGTAATTTGTTTGATCTGTAATTTCGAGCAAAAATATGATAGATATAAGAAAATGCGATGGCCAACATTTCTGAAAATGTTAAACTTCTATATAGGTTTCATATTACTTTAAGTAACTTAATGTATATGAAATACACTCCGATTCATCCCAAACGATTGCAATTTACAACCATAAATCGGAGTATTATAGAACAAAACGGGCATACTAGAAAAAAATGTTCACGTATAAATGCAGTGGAAGGACATCAACAATAACTGTTATTGTCAATCAGAATATCGATTTACAATACTTGTGACTGCAGAATATGACGGCCAATTACGAAACGTTTGTTTTTCTTTTTAACACAGGCATGGGAAATGATATCATAAGAAATTATATGTAATACAAAATAAGTGAACTAAATTGTTTTCATACGTAATGCGAAGAACGATTTAAAGCAAACTTCGAATGTTCTCAGTGGAGAAGGTAACGCATATCTTGTTTCTTCAATTAGGTCTAACGAACTGATAATATTATCAAATGATCCAACTGTTAGTGTTAATGATTGGTTATCCAGTTTATACTTTTCCAAAATAGCACGCCTTTTCTCAAATTCCGGTTTCAAGTCCTTTATGTCCTACAAATGTAAAAAAATATCAAGTACATATCAGTATTCTCAATATCTAAATTCTTTCAAACAGTTTGTTCTAAAACATCCGACTAATTTTTTGAATTTCAATTATTCGAGCCTTAACTCATTGATTCCTTAACCATGGAATCTAATGCATTGAATTCTTACCGATATGATTGTCTGTAATTGTGTAACTGCTTAATCAGCAATGAAGAGAAGAATCGAATAAACTCAATAAATGTTACCCGCGACGTAAGTTGATAATCTTCAGTCAATTAAAAGATACCAAAACATGCACAACTCGAAAACTCACTACAGGTATAATACATTAAAAATGATAAATATTTGTTTTATGTAAAGCTTACCTTGGAACGATTGTGGTAGGTTTTCCAACCTCCACTCCTGAAGTTTATTTTTTACAAAGTCATCCACGCAGTCACTGAATCAAATTATTACAGTGATTATTACAATGAATTGAAAAAGTAAAACTCGATTTTAAATTAGATCGAATACCGAAATTCGAAAAGGTCCAAATGATGCGGCTGCCGAAGTCATACCTGTAATCAATCAATGCCTTTATACGTGTAATTTTTACTTTCCAATGTTGTACATGTAACACTGCCAGATGCAAATGTAACTACAATTTATTTACAAGAATTCTGCGGTTGCTGCTGCAGCCGCAATGGTTAAAAGGACAAAAAATTGTAATTACATCTGCAATAATTGTTGTTAAGGTTACAACAATACTTTTAACCGCGAGCATATGTACTGATTACAATATTATTTTTCTGCGTGTACCTATTGGCAAGGTTATATTTCACGCTCAATGTGGGCAATTTTACCATTTGTGTGGTTTTACTTCCTTCGGTATTTTAACCATGTCGCTGTAGAACTTGTAACTGAATTATTTCTTTTCCGTACATTGTTACTGTCACCATACTCGTCTCTGTTCTCGTCTTTGCTACCGCCGTCCGCGGCCTCGTCCTCGTCGGGGTCATTTTTGCCTGCGTCCTCCTCTCCACCGCCATCCTCTTCTTCGCTTTCCTTCATATGATTTCCGTGCACGTCGCCGTTTTTATCTCAGTCCTTATTTGCACGATCAGTTGCACTTGTTTTCACAATGTCACATTTCTAGTTGATTTCAGTGTCACATTTCTAGTTGATTTCAGTGTCACATTTCTAGTTGATTTCAGTATCACATTTCTAGTTGAATTCAGTGTCACATTTCCACTTGTTTTCACAGTGTCACATTTCTAGTTGATTTCAGTGTCACATTTCTATTTGTTTTCACATTGTCATATTTCTAGTTGATTTCAGAGTCACATTTCCACTTGTTTTCACAATATTACATTTCTAGTTGATTTCAGTTTCACATTTCTACTTGTTTTCACATTTTCACAGTTCTAGTTGATTTCAGTGTCACATTTCTATTTATTTTCACAGTGTCACATTTTTAGTTCATTTCATTTCCGAACGAAACAGATGTTAAACTCATAGGGAATGTTGATAATTAAGGTGATATAAAAGTGGCCTCTGCAGCGTTAAATTATTTATAAAACTTTTCGTCAAACTGGATGCACCGGATCATTTGAAATTTTACCACGCGAATGTGGAGATCCTAAGAAACGTCTTGACGGGCGTAAACTTTAATAAAAAAATTCTTTTTATTTATCTTAGATCAGAACCAAGATAGCGCTGTCGAAACATTTTAAAAGCTTAGTATAAAAAATAAAGACTTTCAGTACCTAGACATAATAGTTTGGAACACTATAGTAATCGAACTTTACGGATTATTGTGGAAAATATCAAGAAAAGTTGTATAAATTAGTCTGTTGACATTCACTCCGAGAAGAAGAAGGCTGAGAAACTGAACAATTTGATCCCGTTAAAACCATTTTTGTTAAAGGGATGTAATTTATCGTTTGATTTACCATAAATTAGTAGCTATAACTATTTTGTAATAATTAAGCATTCTACTGGCTTTTGCACGCATTTTGTAGGAACGGGAACAGTATTTATAGTAAACGTTTTTACCATGTTGGGATGGTTGTTTTGGGTACCTTTTAAATATTTTTAACTCTCATTGTAAGATGTTATTTAATCTACTAGATATAAGAAAATGCGATGGCCAACATTTCTGAAAATGTTAAACTTCTATATAGGTTTCATATTACTTTAAGTAACTTAATGTATATGAAATACACTCCNACCATTTTTGTTAAAGGGATGTAATTTATCGTTTGATTTACCATAAATTAGTAGCTATAACTATTTTGTAATAATTAAGCATTCTACTGGCTTTTGCACGCATTTTGTAGGAACGGGAACAGTATTTATAGTAAACGTTTTTACCATGTTGGGATGGTTGTTTTGGGTACCTTTTAAATATTTTTAACTCTCATTGTAAGATGTTATTTAATCTACTTTTAGTAACTGCCACAATATTACTAGTACAACCGTTTACCATTGCGGTTTGGTTAAATCAACTTTCAATTTTTAGTGAACCTTATCAAAAACTTAATTCAAGTCAATATCGACGACACTGATAGTTGAAAGATTTCTCACAAATGATACGGATCACTCATTTGCATACAAGATACTTACTCCATCACTAACCGACGCTAAGACATGCGAGAGTGCCGACAGATCAAGCATAATAATTTTAACAAACGTGAATAATTACAAAAAATATTCTTGAAAAAAGAGTTAATGGTTAACGGAACTATTCACGACAGTTAGCAATACTACCTGGGTATGTAACACATACGATGATGTATCAGTTACTGTAACAATAATGAAGGGAAATTTTACTATGTAGATAGTAAAAAGTTTCGTTATTCTTCCTAGGAAAGTATAGTAAACGTAGAATAGTTCATTGTACTCCTATCCAAAAGTAAGAAATATAGTTACTGTTTCTAGATTTGTAGTTCAGAGGAAAAGTTAATTTTACTATTAATACTAATACTACTATTTTTTTGAACTATGAAAACTAGTTAAAAAATAGTTACTTTAACCAGATTTTTCTGTCAGTGTATAACACAAATTCATATAGGGCGTAATGTATTAACCGCTTTATATGGGAGTCTACTGCATTATATAAACGAGTACCATAAAAATAAAACGTATTGTAAATCATTAACAGCTACTGGCAGCGCTCTTTCTTATTAGTGCAGAAACGTGCAACGACACAATGCGGAGTAAACGTCCAGATGCCGTTGACTGCGTTTCCGATACATGTCAATCTAATATTGGCAATATCTCGTTTCAATAAACTTGTTCCACATTGGAGGTAAACGCTTAAGGTGAAGTGAAACACCCTTCAAATCAGTCGATTCGAATACAACACTTTTTTTTAAGAATATTAGACCAAACTGTCCGAAACTTTGATACATCACTCCTGATCATCTAAGAATTGTCCTGACACATTCAAAATTTGGATTTTTCCAAAAAATTTTTTAACACAGTCCAGACCAGAACCAAAATAGCGTCGAGCTCTCATATTTCGATCGATATACAATTATCGAAGGCTCTGATATGAGAATCGAAAGGGTCAGGACAATTTTACGACAATTTAGAACACTCTGGTAGTCAATAAACTCGCATTTGAACGGGATAAAGGCAAAAAAAGTGTTGCATGCGCTTCTATGCAAAAACGATGGTAATACGAGGAATGAAAATTTAATTGACCTGGAAATCACAGATGGCGTAGGGGGTCCCTCCGCAGTCAATTAGGGTCCCAGAAGGCATGAATCCAGAGGATTTCTGGAGTTTTACTTCGATTTCTTTATAATTATTGTACCAAAACGACAGGTGGAATATGCCATTTGGTACAATACACAATATAATTCGACCCAGCTGTCAATATAAAAACGAACGTCGGCAACGTAGGCATTTAGAAAAATCNGACTGCGTTTCCGATACATGTCAATCTAATATTGGCAATATCTCGTTTCAATAAACTTGTTCCACATTGGAGGTAAACGCTTAAGGTGAAGTGAAACACGTTGAGGAACTTGATCGACGTCGATAAAGAAGATTTTTCTAAATGCCTACGTTGCCGACGTTCGTTTTTATATTGACAGCAGTGTCGAATTATATTGAGTATTGTACCAAACGGCATACTCCACCTGTCGTTTTCGTACAATAATTATAAAGAAATCGAAGTAAAACTCCAGAAATTCTCTGGATTCATGCTATCTGGGGCCCTGATTGACTGCAGAGGGACCCTCTGCGCCATCTGTGATTTCCAGGTCAATTAAATCTTCACTCCGAGACCACCATCGCATCGACCACTCGCATTACCATCGTTTTGGCATAGAAGCGCATACAACACTTTTTTTGCCTTTACCCCATTCAAATGCGAGTTTATCGATTACCAGAGTGTTCTAAATTGTCGTAAAATTGTCCTGACGCTTTCGATTCTCATATTAGAGTCTTCGATAATTGTATATTGATCGAAATATGAGAGCTCGACGCCATTTTGGTTCTGGTCTGGGCTGAGATAAACATTTTTTTAAAAAATCCATATTTTGTATGTTTCAGGACAATTCTTAGATGGTCAGGAGTGATGTGTCAAAGTTTTGGACAGTTTGGTCTATTACCCTTAAAAAAAAGTTTTGTATTCCAATCACCTAATTTGAAGGGGGTTTCATTTCACCTTAAAAGTGCGTTCTAGCAAGTGATCACCGGTCGAATTAGGAGGAAAAGGAGAGCAAAATCCAGCAAATTAGGTTAAAGTCGAGGAGAAGTTAAAGCAGAAACCCAAGTCCCTCTGGAAAGGTGGAGGTCGCTTACTTTTGCCGTCACTCTCCAATTCGTCGAAACGTGTGGCAACGAGGAAGACATTACGAAGAGAACGCCTGGTTATTTATCACCAAAGAGATCGGCAGTGGATCGAGACCGACTCGATTCGCTCAGCTCGCGCACCAGATCGACGACTGTTCTCTTGCCTTTGCCGAGATTCGATTTAGATCGAATGATCGACGTTCAGAGATCGACAGGCTGCGAAAGTTCTGACCGTGATTGGGACGATTAGGAACGTGTAATCGCATCAACAAGGATTTTATGAATTTGTTGGGAGTCGTCAATGTGTTTGCCGATTTGTAGTGAGATTGTAGAAATAATCTTTTAAACGAATTGTAAGATAGGAACGGAAAACGGAAGGAAAAATCTCTTTAAAGACGTAAACGTAAAGTAACCTTATCGATGGAACCTTAACGCGACTCTATTTCATTGACGCCAGAGATTACCCAGATAGAAATTCATGATCATCGTTATAAGGAAAATCGATTTACAAACATTTCGCAGACCATTTTCTGCACTAAATGTCTGCATCGTATATACACATATTACACAATAAATTTAAAGAAAAATTTCCAGTACATTTGTCATAAATGGTTGAAATAATGTATTTACCGTATATTCGAGTAGTATACTAGATATACCATAACCGACGTTTATGAACTGAACATTTATGGAAAATTTAATAGGAGCTGCAACATTATTCCATGGCATTAAGGTGAAGTGAAACACGTCGAGGAACTTGGTCAACGTCGATAAAGAAGATTTTTCTAAATGCTTACGTTGCCGACGTTCGTTTTTATATTGACAGCAGTGTCGAATTATATTGAGTATTGTACCAAACGGCATACTCCCCCTGTCGTTTTCGTATAATAAATATCAAGAAATAGAAGTAAAACTCCAGAAATCCTCTGGATTCAAGTTTTCTGGGGCCCTAATTGACTGCGGAGGGACCCCCTGCGCCATCTGTGATTTCCAGGTCAATTAAATTTTCACTCCGAGACCTCGTATTACCATCGTTTTAGCAAAGAAGCGCATACAACACTTTTTTTGCCTTTATCCCGTTCAAATGCGAGTTTATCGATTACCAGAGTGTTCAAAATTGTCGTAAAATTGTCCTAACCCTTTCGATGCTCATATCAGAGCCTTCGATAATTGTATATTGATCGAAATATGAGAGCTTGACGCCATTTTGGTTCTGGTCTGGACTGAGTTAACAAATTTTTTGGAAAAATCATAATTTTGAATGTGTCAGGACATTTCTTAGATGATCAGGAGTGATGTGTCAAAGTTTCGGACAGTTTGGTCTAATACCCTTAAAAAGAAGTGTTGTATTCGAATCGACTGATCTGAGGGAGGCTTTCACTTCACCTTAAACATATGATGAAAGTGTTGAGGATCTGAAGATAATCAAAATTTAATGGACAATATATTAATAACTCTATCTTCGAAAAGAGTTACGATCAACGTTATGCCTAAAACGGTATTTTATACATTTAAAAAGTACAACTTAATATCGCGATTGATCGTAATCGTGCGTGGGGGATGCAGAAGAAAGTGAAGCTGGTGGAGCTGAAATAAAAACACACACTCCATGTCTATTTTAAGTTCGACACATGTCGATGAGAACGATAAGACCTTGATCACAGTCAGCAATCAGTTTTTCAAACCTTATACCACGGGCTCTTACACGCGATGCTTTGTTCGATTATTCATTATTAACAAGCCGTAATAAATTGCGCGTTCAGGAGGTACGATAAGATCAATGAAAAATCATCGGCGAATTTTATTTGCTCTATGCAGCTTCGCACATAAGTTATCTTATTTCACGGAGATGGAATTTCGCGAGAATTAATCCACTACGCGAGGACGAACTCTATATAAATAAGAGTAATAAATTACTCACAACTGTGACGCAACTAAAATCATTCGAGCTGGTGAACGCACGCGCGATTTATTACATTTTCATTTAAGGTGAAGTGAAACCCCCTTCAAATCAGTCGATTTGAATACAACACTTTTTTTTAAAGGTGCGTCAAGCTAGCACGACAACATCCCAATTCACGATTTCTGAATACAGAGGAATTATGTGCTAATTTTGTGCTAATTTTGTGCTGAATTAATTAATTTTGTACCCCCACCATTTTTCCGAAATTTGAAATTTCAGTGTGGCCGTGCTAGCTTGACGTCAAGCCAGCACGTTCCCATCTCAAACAAGACAAAAAGTTAAAAACAAGTACACCAAATTCAAGGGCAAATTATGTGCTAATTTTGTGCTGTAATAATTTTTTCTTTACACCGACCATGTTATCCAAAAACTCGATTTTCGTTCCGAGCGTGCTAGCTCGGCGTCAAGCCAGCACGCTCCCGTATCAAACAAGACAGAAAGTTAAAAACAAGTACACCAAATTGAAGGGCAAATTATGTGCTAATTTTGTGCTGTAATCGTTTTTTTTTTATACCGACCATTTATTCCAAAAACTCGATTTTCGTTCCGAGCATGATGGCTCGGCGTCAAGCTAGCACGTTTCACTCGTAAACGGTGTAATAAGGTAAAAGACAAGTACACCAAGTTGAAAAGGAAATTATGTGCTAATTTTGTGTTGAAATAGTTTTTTTTTAAACCTATAATTTTTCCCAAAGTTTCTATTTTCATACCTGGTGCAAGGTGCGTAAAGCTGGCACCCCCACCTTTACAGAAATTCCATAAGAGGTAACTACCCGATGGCATTCAATTTTCAATTCAGTTTCAATTTTCTTCACGCCATCGGGTAGTTACCTCTTGTGGAATTTCTGTTGGGGGCGGATTAGGGACTTTGGGGGTTGAGCACAAAATTCGGCGCTATGATATTCGAATAGCACATAATTCTGGGAAAAATTTAAGTATATAAAATTTCAATTTTCCCCACGCCATCGGGTAGTTACCTCTTGTGGAATTTCGGTTCGGGGTGGATTTGGGACCTTGGGGGTTGAGCACAAAATTCGGCGCTATAATATTCGGATAGCACATAATTCTGGGAGTAATTTAAGTATATAAAGTTTCAATTTTCCCCACGCCATCGGGTAGTAACCTCAAGAAATTTCTGTTGGGGGTGGATTTGGGACCTTGGGGGTTGAGCACAAAATTCGGCGCTATGATATTCGAATAGCACATAATTCTGGGAGTAATTTAAACATAAAAAGTTTCAACTTTTTCCATGCCATCGGGTAGTTACCTCTTGTGGAATTTCGGTTGGGGGTGGATTTGGGACCTTGAGGGTTGAGCACAAAATTCGGCGCTATGATATTCGAATAGCACATAATTATGGGATTAATTGAAGTATATGAAGTTTCAATTTTTCCCACGCCATCGGGTAGTTACCTCTTGTGAAATTTTTGTAAAGGTGGGGGTGCTAGCTTTACGCACTTCGCGCCAGGTATGAAAATAGAAACTTTGGGAAAAATTATAGGTTTAAAAAAATTATTTCAACACAAAATTAGCACAAAATTTCCTTTTCAACTTGGTGTACTTGTCTTTTACCTTATTACATCGTTTACGAGTGGAACGTGTTAGCTTGACGCCGAGTTAGCATGCCTGCGACGAAACTAGAGTTTTCTGAAAAAAAGGTCTGTGTAAAGAAAAAGCTATTACAGCACAAAATTAGCACATAATTTCTCCTTCAATTTGGTGCATTTGTATTTAACTTTTTATAATGTTTAAGGAGGGAACGTGCTAGCTTGACGCCGAGATAGCACGCTCGGATCGAAAATCGAGTTTTTGGAATAAATGGTCGGTATAAAAAAAAAACGATTACAGCACAAAATTAGCACATAATTTGCCCTTCAATGTGGTGTACTTGTTTTTAACTTTCTGTCTTGTTTGAGACGGGAACGTGCTGGCTTGACGCCGAGCTAACACGCTAGGATCGAAAATCGAGTTTTTGGAATAAATGGTGGGTATAAAAAAAAAAAAACGATTACAGCACAAAATTACCACATAATTTGCCCTTCAATGTGGTGTACTTGTTTTTAACTTTCTGTCTTGTTTGAGATGGGAACGTGCTAGCTTGACGTCAAGCTAGCACGGCCACACTGAAATTTCAAATTTCGAAAAAATGGTGGGGGTACAAAATGAATTAATTCAGCACAAAATTAGCACATAATTAGCACATAATTCCTCTGTATTCAGAAATCGTGTATTGGGATGTTGCCGTGCTAGCTTGACGCACCTTTTTTTTAAGGGTATTAAACCAAACTGTCCGAAACTTTGACACATCACTCCTGATCATCTAAGAATTGTCCTGACACATTCAAAATTTGGATTTTTGGAAAAAATTTTTTAATTTAACCCAGATCAGAACGAAAATGGCGTCGAACTCTGATATTTCGATCAATATACAATTATCGAAGGCTCTGATATGAGAATCGAAAGGGTCAGGACAATTTTACGACAATTGAACACTCTGGTAATCGATAAACTCGCATTTGAATGGGGTAAAGGCAAAAAAAGTGTTGCATGAGCTTCTATGCTAAGACGATGGGAATACGAGGTCTCGGAGTGAAAATTTAATTGACCTGGAAATCACAGATGGCGCGGAGTGTCCCTCTGCAGTCAATTAGGGCCCCAGAAAGCATGAATCCAGAGGATTTCTGCAGTTTTACTTCGATTTCTTGATATTATTGTACGAAAACAACAGGTGGAGTATGCCATTTGGTACAATATCCAATATAATTCGACACAGCTGTCAATATACAAACGAACGTCGGCAATGTAGGCATTTAGAAAAATCTTCTTTATCGACGTTGATCAAGTTCCTCGACGTGTTTCACTTCACCTTAACGCTCTAATATTAAAATCGTTTGAAACCATCCCGAGAGAAAAATCTAATTAAATTAACTATTTATTTTAACAAATTTTCATAGTACAAAAAGGACTCAGAAACTTATAGTAAACATTTTTTTTCTGAATTAGGAAATCTAATAACCCTTCTTATATTTCTTACTTTTTGGGAGGAGTAAAATGAACTATTCTACGTTTACTATACTTACCTAGGAAGAATAACGAAACTTTTTACTATCTACATAGTAAAATTTCCCTTCATTATTGTTACAGTAACTGATACATCATCGTATGTGTTACATACCCAGGTAGTATTGCTAACTGTCATGAATAGTTCCGTTAACCATTAACTCTTTTTTCAAGAATATTTTTTGTAATTATTCACGTTTGTTAAAATTATTATGCTTGATTTGTTGGCACTCTCGCATGTCTTAGCGTCGGTTAGTGATAGAGTAGTACCTTGTATGCAAATGACTGATCCGTATCATTTGTGAGAAATCTTTCAACTATCAGTGTCGTCGATATTAACTTGAATTAAGTTTTTGGTAACGTTCAGTATAAATTGAAAGTTGATTTAATCAAACGGCAATGGTAAGCGGTTGTGCTAATAATATTGTTACAGTTACTAAAAGTAGAGTAAATAACATCTTACAATGAGAGTTGAAAATATTTAAAAGGTACCCAAAACAACCATCCCAACATGGTAAAAACGTTTACTATAAATACTGTTCCCGTTCCTACAAAATGCGTGAAAAAGCCAGTAGAATGCTTAATTATTACAAAATAGTTATAGCTACCAATTTATGGTAAATTAAACGATAAATTACACCCCTTTAACAAAAATGGTTTTAACGGGATCAAATTGTTCAGTTTCTCAGCCTTCTTTTTCTCAGACTGGGTTCATGATTTTTGATACTCTAATTGACTAATGACATCTATTACATTTAGCTGCAACAAAATTTTGGGCTTAAGAATGAATGTCACCAGACTAATTTATACAACATTTCTTGATATTTTCCACAATAATCCGTAAAGTTCGATTACTATAGTGTTCTAAACTATTATGTCTAGGTACTCAATGTGGTACTGGAAATGGTAAACGGTTGTACTAGTAATATTGTGGCAGTTACTAAAAGTAAAGTAAATGATAACACCTTGCAATGAGAGTTGACAATATTTAAAATGAAATCCAACCATTCCAACATGGTAAAAACGTTTACTATAAACACTTTTACCGTACTACAAAATTCGTACAAAAGCCAGTAGGATGCTGAATTATTAAAAAATTGTTGTAGATACCAATTTATGGTAAATCAGACGATAAATTGCATTCCTTTAACAAAAATTATCTTAACAGGGTCAAATTGTTTAGTTTACCAACTATTTTTTTCTCGGTGAAGGAATAAACTCGACGAAAATTGACGCGTGGATAGCGTATCCATAAATAATATACATTGTTCCATTATAATTTTCTTAAGGTGTACCTACAGGGTAAATCCTTCAATAATTCTCGTAGTTGAAGCAAAAACTAAACTAGTATTCGTTGTATCTTCTCAAATTAAAGTTTGTGGTTATAATTGTAAAACATCTTATACATTTTATCAGAAAATGACCGTCGAATAATTACTATAATAATAATTTATTACCGCAATTAAGCAACATCTACGAAAGTGAACACTGTAATAATGGAATAAAATAGTGAACCGTAAAATCAATTTTCACGTGCAAACTTTATCATACAAACTGTACACCACTACTCTCATTTATTCTTCTACTAAATAAAAAAATGAGAATGTAGCGCTTAGTACCATTGATTCGAATAAATCTAACGTCAGAGTATAAAGAAGATAATTATTATTTCGACAAAGCCTAATATCCTAAGATTAATAATAAAAAGTATTGCATTATTTGAATGAGTCCATTTCTTTACAATCTCAAAATTAAATTATTCGCTTATGATAACTATAATATAATACAAATATTTGTAACCTATCTAAATATTAGGTTGAGGAATAAATTCCCGCCGTTTTTAACGCAACGTAACGTAATTAAAACGGCGGGAAGTTATTCCTCAACCTAATATTTAGATAGGTTACAAATATTTGTGTTATATGAGCCGCTCAGTGCACACATTGATTAACTCCATAAAACAAAAAGCTGAGAAATGCGATGAAGTAATGTAGATTCTTTTTTAAAATTCCTATTATAATATAACTTCAAATATATAATGTAGAATACATAAATACAGTTATAGTTTTCATCTAACGGTATATAAAATTAATAAGAAAGAATAGCCAAAAAATAATCGTCTGCATTTTATATCGACAAATGTTTTTGCAGGTATTAAATTTCCTCCCCTATTCCTGTATGCCAAACCTTTTGTTCCGTTATGCTTTTGTAAATTTCGTGCCCATTTATCAGGATTACGACTTCTTTTCCTCCCAATCGATGTGTTTGTTGGGGAATTTGTACCGTTGCAATCGGATGAATCCGAGAAACACGATAAACGTCTTCTTGCCCCAGACTTTCTGCTGATAAATCGTATTGAAGAATCATCCCTGCTTTCCACATCCACATTGTTATTAGTTTCACTCATCTTGATTATAACGGTATAATATTTAGTTCTTTAAAAACAATCAGGGAGTAATGTTGAAAAGACCAAAAAATATGTAGTCCGTGTAATATTGGTGAAGTATACGGTAACATTCAGCGTGAGAGATCACTGTTATACTAACTACCGTCTGCATTGCGCTTCTTTCTATCTGTTTGCTGATGCGATTTTATTACTCATATTGTTGAAAGGGGGAAAGCATCTTCGGCTGTTTAAAAAAAAAAGCGTCGATGTACGGCCGCAACAGATAATCCAATAATACTATACTGCCAGGTATTCGTCTACGATTTACATTAGAGTATGGAGTTAATCAAAATGGCTTCTGAAATAAATTACTTATTATTCAATGCCCAAAAAAATTTTGCCGTTTAATGGTGTTAATCTCTATTAATCAGGAAAGATATTATAAATATAAAAAGTTATGACTATACCAAGTGCTTTGACACCTAAATTTAAGATTCTTCAAAAAGTGGAGTTAGTCGATGTGTGCACTGAGCGGCTCATATTATAGCCATCATAAGCGAATAATTTAATTTTGAGATTGTACAGAAATGGACTCATTCAAATAATGCAATACTTTTTATTATTAATCTTAGGATATTAGGCTTTGTTGAAATAATAATAATGACAACATAATATCTTGCAAATCCTGCAACAGATGTCGTTCTTGATTGCGTAGTTGTCAAGGTCGGAGCTTTATTAATTGATAGGTTAAATTTATTATTCACAGTAGCTGCATTACACGAAGCTCGTTAATGGTGACCCTTCTTCCATTACTGTCCACTATTTACTGCCCCCTTCACTTTGAGCCCGAAAGACTGCCTTACATGTCAGCGGCAACGTTCCTCTTCGTAATGAATTTCATGTGACACGTGGCCTTGATGGCCAATCGAAATTACTGCACCGTGGCTAAAGAAGTTTAACTAAAATCTTACGTTTACATTTCCCTCACATTGACAGTGAAATTGCTATTTTCTTCACCTTGAGAGATATTCCGAATTAATGTTCCGAAGCAGATCAACCCCATACATTCTGTCATACAAATACCATCATGCATTATTTGAGTCGTTTATTTTGCAAGTGGCTTAAGTCCATTTATACTTAAATTGAGATATTTAAGGGTTTGTGTTTCAATGCAATTAAAAATATACGTACAGGATATACCAATGAGTCATACCGCTTAAGTGTATCTAAAGGAGTTAAATTTACGGTTCCGATTAAAATAATGGCAATTATTAAGTGAATAATATGCGTTTTCTTACCAAGGATGGAGTTAAGCCACTTTAAAAATTAACAACCAGATTCGTTACAAAATCTGAAAGAGCCCAAGTCCATTCGACATAATTTAAAATGCTTCAAATTGAAAAAAACAATACTCAATGTATTTTATATATGTGCCCATAATTATGAAAGTGGTCTAAGTCATTTTGTTTCGAACGAAATTACATTGAATTAATTTCGTTTGAAATAATATGGCGTGAAATAACTGATAAACTCATTTTTTTTTTAAATTTTGACTTAGACCACTTTCATAATTATGGGCACATATCTTTACAACACTTCAAAAACAATATTTATGCAATTTAGAACATTTTTTAACTACATAAATTACAAAACAATTTACTGCTCATCTACATTTTGTGTATGTGAAAGGGATTTGAAGAAGTCATGATGTTCCGGTGGTATATATCGTAGTAGGTCCAGTATGTCCTTGAATTTCGCTGTTGTAATTTGTCTTATATTTTTATAAAGTGGTGTCAATACAATATTTTCGAACTTTCTTGGTCTACCCCGACGTGGTAATAAATCCAGAACTTTAAAGTTTTCATTCTCATTCATTGATGTCTTACAGAAAATTTTATATGGTTCACTTCTGACAAAACGCATCCAACATATTTTTAACCTGTTTATTGATTCTCCTTTAGAATTCTTTACCCTTTTAAAAATTGGGTCTTCTAATAATTTTGTCGATACAAAATCCTCTTGTTTCATTTCATTTAGAATGAAGTTATTGCCTCTCCGGCAACTTTTGTTAATATTATAATAATCTTGGGGGACAAACGGTAAATTATTTTTTTTTAATGACATTTCTCCCACGCCAAAATTTCCATCATTTGGTAAAAACGAATGTCCCGATATTAAAAATGTATGATTTCCATGTTATGTTCAACAGTTTGGACAATTTTTAGCCACATTAAAACTATTTTAATGTTTCTATTTTGTCCTGCACACATGTCACTGTAAGCTATAACGTGTCTTTCACTCCTTAAACTGTTAACATGTTTTAGGATGCATGAAGCTATTTCTTGAGCACCTCTTGATGCAATAGTTTCATCCCAAACGTACATGTGAACATTATCGTTATGAAAATTGTGAATACCCAAATGTAGAACGTACATATAGATTAGGATTTAGGCACTTTCAAAATGATGGTTTAAATTATTGAACTAACTCTGAAAACTTGTGTGTTCAAAATTATCGTATTTACTCGGAATATAATTAACCTCAAATGCTTTATTGATAGATAACTTCAAGTTGTATGTGTAACTACGGGCAACCGAAAATAATTGACAAATGAACTAGGCCACTTTCAAAATAAACGGCTCATTTAAGGTGATATGAAATGTGCTGAAAAATGTAATCGGCGTACATGAAATAAAATTCATCTATACTCTCTATGGTGGTAACGCCATTTTGGATACATAAATGGTAACACAAACTGTCGCGCCACGTTACCGATATTTATATTTATGTCGAAGTCTGTTACACTGTACGTTGACAGTTGTACGTAATGAAACGTTCCACATGTCCTTTCACTAGAATAATTATGAAGAGATCGAAGTAAAATTGCCGAAACCACTGGGATTCATAATTTTTAATACTCTTATGGATCAGCGGCGCCATCTGTGACGTTAAGTTGCAACTACATTTTTTCTCTAAAACCACACGTTACCCACGGGAAAATCCAGTATTCCCTTACAGTAATTCGTGAAAGTATTTTCCCAATTTTCCCATCTGACTCTGTATTATTCCATTTTCATAGTATTTTAAATTGTTCGGGATAAGTTCTGAAACACTTTATTTGCGATCCTAAACTATCAAAAAGCGTGAAACATCGAAAACGTACACGAATGACACTATGATGGTTCAACTCCATGATAAATAAACATTTTTTTTAATAGAAATTGGAACGAATTGGTTCACCCTATTCGGAGAATACTTTCACGAACGATTGGACCTATGAATGTATGTAGGCTAACCCTTTTAACCCTTTCGTTACCTTGGACGAGATATCTCGCGACCCAATACTGGCCGATTAACGCTTTGGACGAGATATCTCGCGACCCGATACTGGCCGATCAACGTTTTTGACGAGATATCTCGCGACCCGGTAGTAGCCGATCAACGCTTTTGACGAGATATCTCGCGACGCAATACTGGCCGATTAACGCTTTTGACGAGATATCTCGCGACCCGGTAGTAGCCGATCAACGCTTTTGACGAGATATCTCGCGATCCGGTACTAGCGGATTAACGCTTTTGACGATAATCTAGCTTCCTAGCACTAATATTTTGACATTCTAGACCAATTATTTTGTGTTCTACCACGTAGAAAGTAAATAAAAATAATTTCATTAAATTAATAAAAACTGTATTTACTTCTTCATTTTAACTATACGAATAGAATTACTTATAAAATATATTCATCTAGAATGTCAAAATATTGGTGCTAGAGAGCTAGATTATCGTCAAAAGCGTTAATCCGATACTACCGGATCGCGAGATATCTCGTCAAAAGCGTTGATCGGCCAGTATCGGGTCGCGAGATATCTCGTCAAAAGCGTTGATCGGCCAGTATCGGGTCGCGAGATATCTCGTCAAAAGCGTTAATCGGCCAGTATTGAGTCGCGAGGTATCTCGTCAAAAGCGTTGATCGGCTAATATCGGGTCGCGAGATATCTCGTCAAAAGCGTAGATCGGCCAGTATCGGGTCGCGAGATATCTCGTCAAAAGCGTTAATCGGCCACTACCGGGTCACGAGATATCTCGTCAAAAGCGTTAATCGGCCAGTATTGGGTCGCGAGATATCTCGTCCAAGGTAACGAAAGGGTTAAATCACTTTAAGGACGCTATTGCTGCCCTACACATTTTAATATTAGAAGATAGGAAACCTCGGTCTTTGTCGACTTGTCCGAGGTACTAAATGAAACCGTCAATATGCGATCGGAATAACATGCCCCCAGTGATGGAATGTCATTGGAAGAATTTTATCTCAAGCACCGTTCCACCGCACTCATCCATCTTCTAACGTTCTACTTTTGCTCGGTAAGCATTTTAATATTAATACTTGCGAAGTAGCTGTCAAATAGTAACATAGCAGATAGATTAGCTATATTCGTGTGTGACGTCTCGGTTGGGGGAAAAATCACGAACTAGGTTTTTGAATTTAATCGTAAATATTGTAACGTGTATTGTAATTGATAATGCATATTGTAATGTACACGATTTAAGCTATGCAATATGCACCGCCTTTTCACATCGTTATAGGTTCGAGCAGGTCCCAGGATTTTCCGGGAATATTAAGGTGAAATGAAACATCCTTCAAATCAGTCTATTCGAATACAACACTTTTTTTAAGGGTATTAGACCAAACTGTCCGAAACTTTGACACATCACTCCTGATCATCTAAGGAATGCCCCGGCACATTAAAAATTTGGATTTTTCACAAAAATTTTTTAACTCAGTCCAGACCAGAACCAAAATGGCGTTGAGCTCTCATATTTCGATCAATATACAATTAGCGAAGGCTCTGATATGAGAACCGAAAGGGTCAGGACAATTTTACGACAATTTAGAACACTCTGATAATCGATAAACTCGCATTTGAACGGGATAAAGGCAAACAAATGTTGTATGCGCTTCTTTGCTAAAACGATGGTAATACGAAGTCTCGGAGTGAAAATTTAATTGACCTGGAAATCACAGATTGCGCAGGGGGTCCCTCCGCAGTCAATTAGGGCCTCAGAAGGCATGAATCCAGAGGATTTCTGGAGTTTTACATCGATTTCTTTATAATTATTGTACAAAAACGACAGATGGAATATGCCATTTGGTACAATACACAATATAATTCGCCCTAGCTGTCAATATAAAAACGAACGTCGGCAACGTAGGCATTTAGAAAAATCTTCTTTATCGACATTGATCAAGTTCCCCGACGTGTTTCACTTCACCTTAAATATCCGGATTCTAAGGTGCGAGGACCCGAGTAAGAGAGAGAGGCAGTTATTTGAGTTAAAAAAGGACGCACCATCTCGTACCGCGCAGACAGTATTTCGCTTGCTTATGTGAGTCTCGTTTTTGGTCGCTCAGCTGATCGAAAACAGGATTCTGAGTTGTAAACGCTTTCTGACGTCTCGAGTTTACGGTAATTCCCAAATAATGTTAAATTACCGTATTTGTTAAATAAATTCTGGTTTTCGAGAAAGGATTCCCGTGGGGATTGGATGTGACTCAGGTTGACGGATTACCACCCAAGTGTACGCCAAATATTCATCATTGAATCCGGATCAAAAGATCTCGTTTTTGGTCGCTCAGCTGATCGAAACCGGGATTCTGAGTCGTAAACGCTTTCTGACGTCTCGGGTTTACGGTAATTCCCAAATAATGTTAAATTACCGTATTTGTTAAATTAATTTTGGTTTTCGAGAAAGGATTCCCGTTGGGATTGGATGTGACTCAGGTTGACGGATTACCACCCAAGTATACGCCAAACATTCATCATTGAATCCGGATCAAAAGGATTCAAGGTGTAGGTAAAATTAAGTTTCATACACGTAGAGAAAAAAGTTGTTATAATTGCTACAGTTGGGATAGATATAACAGCAATCGCTGGGAAATATAAGGACAGCAGTTCTACAAAGTAATAATTACTCTGCTAAAGATGTCAAATGTACAATTTCATTGTGGTACACATTATTACAAAAAATGATTACAGTTACAACAATACGACGGTTATATTTACAATCGTGACAGCATAAACTCGTCAGCTGAAGCAATAGTTACCACATAACGTGTGTATATGATAACGTTCGCTGGTGTACCCTTTACTGACGATACATGTAGAAAGTAACATGCAGTAGCGCATTTATTACTGTTGGGGTAGGTAGAAAATACAATAGCGACATGTATACATTACAGTCAGCTCATGTAAAAACTACCATTGACAAACGTACATATATGTTGCCGATGCTGCATGCAAAAAGTATCATTGTAAACGGTATCCGTTCCTGTCGGGAACTCGGGAAATCACTACGGATATAATACATTGAAAACGGTAAATATTTGTTTTATGTTAAGCTTACCTAGGCACGATTGTTGGAGGTATTCTAACCTCTACTCCTGAAGTTCATTTTTTACAAAGTCATCCATGTAGTCAGTTACTCAAACTATTACAGTGAATTGAAAAAGTAAAACTCGATCTTGAATTAGATCGAAAACCGAATTTCGAAGAGGACCGAATGATGCGGCTACGGAAGTCACAATGAAGTTAACAGTTCGCAGGACTGCGCAACTAATGCATGTCACGACCCGAAGGCTTCTCGTGCTGTGTCTTAAACGCACAATAGGAACAATAACAGTTCACGCTTGTAAAAATTGCTAGTGCTACGGTATATTATATGGTTTTCAGTAGAGTCCTTGTTTTTAAATTTTACGACTGTGATGGTCATTTTTACACATGCCTTTATACGTGAAATTTTTACTTTCCAATGTTATATATGTATCCCTGTCAGATGCAAATATACATACAATTTATTTACAAGAATTCTACAGTTGGTGCTACAACCGCAATGGTTAAAAGTACAAAAAATTGTAATTACACCTACAATAATTGTTGTAAAGTTACACCAATACTTTGACCCGCGAGCGTATGTAATGATTATAATATTATTTTTCTGGGTGTGAGAACAGTGGTATTCCGGTTTTCGATTTATCCGCGTAATTTCAGTATGGTATTTTGTGGCTAATTTTCCTGGAGCTCTGGTCGACAGGTGTTTTTTTCTTGACTTGTACATAGGTTATCCAGCCTATCGTTCTTTACTTTTACGTTTTATCTTTACTTATACATATGTTACTTGTCTTTACTTATCTTTTATTATCTTTACTTATTTTACTTATACATATGTTACTTATCTTTACTTATCTTTACTTATACATATGTTATCCAGCCTCGGATATCAGCTGGTAATATGCTATAGGATTGGTAGGCTTCTTGGGTTAGGCAATTTCTCGCCTCAACTGCAAGAGCTCGGCAGTTTGGGGGCTGGTGTAATAACGGAGTCCGGACTGTCTTTTGCAATTGCCGATCGTGCTGAGTTCTGACTCGCGACTGTGGTCGTGACAGAGCCAAGTGTGTAAGGCTGCACGTTCGTATCTTTTTTGATCGCGTCTGCTTCAGAAGATGACTGAATTTCGTCGACCGAAGGTATAACTTCTTTTCTGTTTCTTTTTTCCCGTGTTCTAACTCTCTTATGAACGGTGCCGCGCTGACACAGTCCGGAAAGGGTTTCGACGGAATTGTTTAAAGATGCGGAGGCTGAACGAAGTGCCAGAGACCGCTGGATTTCGGAAATGAGGATGAGGTTTTTTCTATCTTTACAATTTCTCTGCGAATTCTCTGGATTACTTCCCCTCTCTTCAGAGTCGACTCTATTCCGCTCTTTCAAGAGTCTGGATTTTAATCGACCACTCGGATCGAGAGACAAATCTAATCTCTAACCAATTCTATTCGACTTCTTTAATCGATTGCTGAATCTGATTTTTTGATTCGAACTCGCGGTTTCCCGGCATCCTGTGGCCTCTTCCTACTCCTTGACATCGCACCGTTTAATTTTTATCGCGTATACTCAAATTAAAGTCGATTCTGGCGACGCCGCGCAAGCGTCGCCAGAATCGCCCAGTTACAATATATTTATATAATTTCACAAGTATGAAGGTCGGGTTATCCAGCATGTGCCCTACGCGAACGCTTCGATATCTGGCGATTGACGAATAGAGTGAATTGCACGAATTTCGACAAATTGAGTTTTAGATTGGAAGCGTGCATGTGTACGTGTTGGTTACGAAAGATGCCTTAAGGTGAAGTGAAACACGTCGAGGAACTTGATCAACGTCGATAAAGAAGATTTTTCTAAATGCCTACGTTGCCGACGTTCGGTTTTATATTGACAGCTGGGTCGAATCATATCGGGTATTGTACCAAATGGCATATTCCACCTGTCGTTTTCGTACAATAATTATAAAGAAATCGAAGTAAAACTCCAGAAATCCTCTGGATTCATGCCTTCTGGGGCCCTAATTGACTGCGGACGGACCCCCTGCGCCATCTGTGATTTCTAGGTCAATTAAATTTGCACTCCGAGACCTCGTATTACCATCGTTTTAGCAAAGAAGCGCATACAACACTTTTTTTACCTTTATCCCGTTCAAATGCGAGTTTATCGATTACCAGAGTGTTCTAAATTGTCGTGAAATTGTCCTGACCCTCTCGATTCTCATATCAGAGCCTTCGATAATTGTATATTGATCGAAATATGGGAGCTCGATGCCATTTTGGTTTTGGTCTGGACTGAGTTAAAAAATTTTTTGGAAAAATCCAAATTTTGAATGTGTCAGGACAATTCTTAGATGATCAGGAGTGATGTGTCAAAGTTTCGGACAGTTTGGTCTAATACCCTTAAAAAAAAGTGTTGTATTCGAATCGACTGATTTGAAGGATGTTTCACTTCACCTTAAAGTCGGGTACACATCTAAACACGAACGCATACGGGGAAAGGGTGAAGCAGAACGAATGCCTCGTAAGCCAAGTTACACATCTGAGCACGATCGCATACGAGACAAGGTGAGGCAAAACAAATGCCGCGTATTCAGATGTGTACGCGGCAACAAACAAAATCGTCCAGTCCAAAATCGGCAATGAACGGACATCTTAAGGTGAAGTGAAACCCCCTTCAAATCAGTCGATTCGAATACAACACATTTTTTTAAGGGTATTAGACCAAACTGTTCGAAACTTTGACACATCACTCCTGATCATCTAAGAATTGTTCTGACACATTCAACATTTGTTTTTTTTGACAACATTTTTTAACTTAGCCCAGACCAGAACCAAAATGGCGTCGAGCCATCATATTTCGATCAATACACAATTATCGAAGGCTCTGATATGAGAAACGAAAGGGTCAGGACAATTTTACGACAATTTAGAACACTCTGGTAATCGATAAACTCGCATTTAAACGGGATAATTGCAAAAAAAAGTGTTGTATGCGCTTCTATGCCAAAACGATAGGAATACGAGGTCTTGGAGTGAAAATTTAATTGGCCTGGAAATCACAGATGGCGCAGGGGGTCCCTCTGCAGTCAATTAAGGCCCCAGAAAGCATGAATCCAGAGGACTTCTGGAGTTTTACTTCGATTTCTTGATATTTATTGTACGAAGACGACAGGTGGAGTATGCCATTTGGTACAATATCCAATATAATTCGACGCAGCTGTCAATATAAAAACAAACGTCGGCAACGTAGGCATTTAGATAAATCTTCTTTATCGACATCGATCAAGTTGCTCGACGTGTTTCGCTTCACCTTAACGAATGGCAGCTTTGGACAGGGTGTCGAATGATCCGAGACATTTTAGCGCATTTCAATTGATTGCCCACCCTAGAATATTCCCTTTGTTTCATACGCGTTCGTGTTCAGGTGTGTACCTGGCTAATGTCATTCACGTCCATTCGATTCGTTGCAAGGCAAAATAGAAACAAATACTGTCTACATCGAACCGAATTTTCCGATTCTTGTGGATGTCATTTCTACTGCCTCGGATCATACGCCGAACTAATCCGAAGCAGTTTGTCGCGCTTCGATTCCTCGTGCACATTTGTATGCTCATTTGGATTTGCCTTGCCTCGTATGAGTTTGTGGTCTGATGTGTACTCGGCTTAATTCTAAACGACCCGAGGGTCGCGGAATAAAGCGGTAGGCAGATGACGACAACCCAGTGGTAATCCGGAAATGGCGGTTGACGTCCTGAGGTTTGTTCTTCTTAGCTAGACTTTCTACATTTTCGTGAAAAGTGTTAACTATAACGTTCTCTTTGCCGGAAGGGGCGTAAGATATCTCTGTTCTCTTTGAAAGTGTAATTACATTAAGTGTAACGTGTATACACTTTCTTGCACCTAACTCTGAGCAAGAGTAAAAAGTGTACTCTTGAAGTTGCATGATTTGGAAGCTGTGCGAGGACCGAAATTGTCTTATATCAAATCGCAAAATAATAAAAAAGCACTTGTCATCGGAGGAGTGAAATAAATGTTTCAAAATATTTGCAATTAGTTTCCTTCAGTTATTTTCGAAATCCAGTACACCATATGAAGTGCCAAAGTAAAAAACAATTGTCTAATGGCCACTGAATTTATAAATGTGTACTACGTACATATATTATATATCTCACTCTCTAAAAGACATTCATTTGCTATAAATACCACGAATCTACGCTCAACCGCCATTTTGTTTTTACACCTTGGCGTTCTCTTTATGAAGCATACATTTTCTTCCCACTCTCAAAACATGAGCTGCCCTGGTTTGCACTTGCTTCACACTCACTACACGAAGGTGTAGAAAGTGTAGCTAAGAAGAACAAACCTCTGGGTGCTGGGTCGACTTAGGTTTTGGATCCTGGATTCCACTAACGTTTCTATTAACCACCGAGTTTTACTGACTGTGACTTTCAATTCGATTGATAGCTTGGCGGCATCTTAGACTTATAACTCACAAATGAGTTAGACTTTGACTAAGGGACTGGCAAGCTGATGGCAACTAAGGCCACAATTACTGACAATCGCAAGTGTTGACTTGGCTTTGGCTAACTGAGCAGCCTACTGGCAGACTGACGGCAACTGAGACTGCTACTACTGACAATTACTGATTTTGACATCAATTTGTCTAACGGGTCGACCGACTAACAGACTGACGGATTGACAGTCCGCTGAGCTAAATTCTTTGATAATGAAGAGAAGGGGCCATGTGAGCCATTCTCACATGAAAACGAAGAATTGTATCGAATGTTTGTTTCTAAGAATTTGTTAGATTTGGCGTTTCGTCCCACACCTGACCGCGGACTTCTCAGTAAGGCTGTGCAGACAAATCCTGTCTTAGACATAAAAAATCTATTAAAATGGGAACTGAACTCGCGTATTGGGTATCGCGTTGACCGAGGGACTATCGGAGTCCCTTAAGAGAGAAGGGAGGTTACTTGGATGCTAAGCTGGTCGATTTTGATCTGAATCCTGTTTCCTTACACCGCAGTGTTCACGAATTTTTCCTGAGTCTTGATGGGCTGGCACCTTGCCTTCCTTCCTGCCCATCCTTCCTTCTTGCCCATCACAAGATAGATAATGTGAGGAATTTTGGAAAAGCAGCGACAGATGGCGGGTCGAAAAGGCCTCCTGAATCTTATTGGTCCCTTCACGTAAAGACATTCCGATCAGGGGTGCACGGACGGGTCCGAAAGGAGATTCCTAAGGTTTAACCGAAGCGGTAGTCCGATATGACCCAAGCGCCTCTAATATCATAAATTAATAAAGAGGATCAGAAGACCCAAATACCGTTGCCGTCCTGCCTAATCCATGTACAATTGCCATTGTATCGCCGAGAAACTGAAAATGCTAAAATGTACCAAACACGATGTACTCGTGAAGAAAATTATCCTGGGTGCAGGAGAGTTTAAAAATGAGCAAATTCATTTCTTGGAGTTTATAACTCCAGGACGCTATCCGAGCATCTCTTCTATGTAGGATGTTTGGGGGTTATGTGGTGCTCCATGGAACGTAACACGTGACTTCTGGAAAAAAAAAAAAATATTTTGACCATCCAATTTGTAGTACGGAACATTCAAAGTTCCGGTGCGTCAAGCTTTCATATTTCGATCGATATTCAATCATTGAAGATTCTAATATGAGAAACGAAAGTGTCAGGGCGATTCTGTAACAATTTAGAACACTGGTAATCGAGAAACTCGTATTTCAACAGGATGAAAGCAAAAAAATCTATCTTATGCGCTTATATGTTAAAACAATGGTAATGCGAGATCTCGGAGTAAAAATTTAGTTGACACGGAAATCACAGATGGCGTACAGGGTCCCTTTGCAGTCAATTAGAGCCTCAGAAACCATGAATCCAGAGGATTTCTGGAGTTTTACCTCGATTTCTTTATAATTATTGTACGAAAACGACAGATAGAACATGCCATTTAGTACAATACTCAGTATAATTCGACACAGCTACAAAAATAAAAACGCACGTCGGCAATGTAAGTATTTAGAAAAACCATTTTTACCGATGTCGATCAAGTTCCTCTACGTGTCACTTCACCTTAATGTCAGTTGCTACACGGGACCCATTTCACGACCTTTTCGGATACATTTCGTAGAATCTCGGCTACATTACTCGCCGATTCCGGAGCAAATATAGCAACTTTTAAACGCCATGGTGGATAAAAATCAAGCAATGTTGCAGAGGGATTCATCGAGGAATTGATTCGAAACAAGATTAAAATTTACAACATTTTATCGTCTTTGATAAATACCGCCAGTACAAACATGCGAGAAATCAGATTTTAATAGCCCATCAACTAAAAGCCAAAAAGTTGATTATTTATCAAATCTTGGACCATCGACCTCAAAGGAACTTCGTTAAATCATGAAATTATAACTTCTAATAACTGCGCTATAATAAATACATAATTATAAAAATTAAAGAAATTAATACTTTGTCACTGTTTGGAAAAATTATAATTTTCTATTTTAGTCATTATAAGTTTTCGCTTGTGTTTATCGGGAGGCTGCGACCCCTCTTTTCAAGTTTAAATAATTATCATGTACATGACCTCACCAGTTCTCACGTGGACTATAGCCGTACAAATTTAAGGCTTAACATGCTGTTTTGAACAAAAAATAATTTTGTTGAGCTAGATAATGCATTTTTTCGGGTATGCGACGTTTGAACTTATATTGACGTATTGTCGTATCGCATTGAGTATTGTACTAAACAGGATACACCATGTATTGTCTTCGTGCAATGATTATAAGAAATCGAAGCCATGCATTCATAATTTTTTATGCTTTAATTGACTGCGCCATCTGTGCAATCAGTGCTAACTGCATTTTCTCTCTGAAGCACACTATGTTACAGTTACATATCACAGGAATAACATAATATACCGGGTATTTCGCCTAACTTGACCACCATAAATATATCGCTTATTTTGTATGATAGGAAAAAATCAAGGGGAGAAAATGTTCTGTTCGAAGGCGCCTATACGGTGACAGGCCGAATTTCTTTCTCAAGGTCATTTTTTTCGAGATTTCAAGGTCATCGTATTTTTTTTTTTTAATGAGACTGCATATTTTCACTACAACAGTCTTATAGCTTATAAAAAAACGAATCCAAGGAATTGCAATATGTTGTAGCGTAATTTTCATGTTTGAATATTCGCGCAATCGCATGTAACCGATTTGTGAGGCCTCTACCGGGGTGTCCGAGTAATCTCTCCGGTGCTACGATTTCGGTGGTATCGGAAGAAGCGATCGCTCTCTCTACCGGCAACCTTCGCCCGAGGCACATCGCGAGGAAGGACTGAGCCGTCCCAGGGTTCCAGGATGGAGCATCAAAGACGAACAATTGATGCTGCCCACATGTGACTACCCTTGCATCCTCCTGCGACGGGATGAACAACTCTCTCACCGCATCGAGTAAAGTGAACCCCTGGATCGAGGCCAGTCGCAATTTTAGAGACATTTATTTCTTTATTACCTTTTCTGACTCTAAACATTACATTTGTATTGCGCTAGCTTTATTATATTTTGTTCTACATCTCGTTTTCCGACTCGCTAAGAGAATTTCTACAAAAGAGACAAAGTTAAAAAAAATACATTACAATGTTGACCTTCACATGACCTTCAGCGAGAAAATTTTGAAATGTTTGTCAGTAACTTCAGTACGCGTTCTGGGACGGTAAATGAAGGAATTTCAATTTCATTGTAACAGTATTATGTAAAAATCTTAGTACCAGCACAAACTACGGTATCGGTATCAGTGCAATAAGTTTATTTATCATGTACAGAATTACAATGAAATTGAAATCCCTTCATTTACGGTCCCCGAACGCGAACTGAAGTTACTGACAAACGTTTCAAAATTTTCCCGCTGAAGGTCACGTGAAGGTCAACATATTGCACGTCCTTGGATTCGTTTTTTTATAAGCTATAAGACTGTTGTAGTGAAAATATGCAGTCCCATTTAAAAAAAGTACGATGACCTTGAAATCTCGAAAAAAAATGACCTTGAGAAAAAAATTCGGCCCATCACCGTATTGGCGCCTTCAAACAGAATATTTTTTTCCTATCGTACAAAATAAGCGATATATTTAAGGTGGTCAAGTTAGGTGAAATACCCGGTATAACGAGTGTTATTTAAAAATGTATTAATATCATATATCGTCGAATTATAACCGTTAAAAAAATTGTTACAAACTTGTTAGCATTATAAGTTACGTTGTGTTCCGTAACGGAACGGAAAAAGGAGTGTACACTGAGTTCCCGTGAACGATATGATTCAGTAAAGAAGAATAGTGTGAATTGGTATGACGGGCAGAAAGCCCGTAGCAGCTTCCTAATTTTTCATTTAAAATGATAGAAAAAAAAAGCGCGTCTTGCATTTCTTTGGCTCTTCTTCCAAACAGCATCATAAAGTTCCTTTGAAGTAACGATCTCTCATTTGTAAAGAAGTTCAAAGTACGAGTCTTGGTTTCTCACAAGAGGAAACCGCCATCTAACTTATTTCCATGCGCTTTCATACCAAGAGGCTTCTATACTTTTGACTCCGAAAATCGTTGGCAATCAATTTGAATCGTGTTTCGATTTTTACATTTTGCAACGAGGACTGGCTTGAGAGTGACCCGTTACATAAGTAGCTGATTTTATGTGAGCTCTTTATCGCTGCTTGCTTCCAAGCTTTGGAGTTAATAAAATGCTAAACAGCCGTTAACAGCTGCCGACTACATCTTACGGCTCAATTAAACTATTATTCTTATATGCCCTAGATTGTAGAAATAGTACATATGTGCCTAAGCATCAATAACGTTAATGAGAAGCGCGTTAAAATCCTTTGGCGCGGGGCCCCGGAAATGAATTCATGATCTAAAGGAATTTTTTTAGACAAAAAGAGGTTTACATGCTATTATCATGTAGGAGGCGAAATTACCGAAGCGAAACTACTGTTAACGAGTCTATATTTTTGTAGATTTAACAGAATATTAATTGGCTTATTGTTCAAAATCATATGTATAATCCTCAGGGAGACGTATATACAATGGATCCAAGTGTTCCGTTCTATTGGGTTGTTCGGAAAGTAAGTTCGTTGTTTCCCAACAGAGGACTTAATTTTTTTTTTCACGGTCAACTTCACACTTAAGCCGCATAATCATTATATATTTTGACAGTTGATCAAGCAAGGCTTGCTTGTGAAAAAGTTTGATTGATTCTACGCAGTAGTTTTTGGTTGGTACCCTTTCAAATATGAAAAGTGAAAAGCGGCATTTTCAGCCTATTTTTCTTTTTTACTATCGGAAAGGTAAAAATGCTGTTCAAGCAAGAAAAAAATTATCCGATGTATATGGAGAAGATGTATTGACAGAACGCCAGGGGCAAAACTGGTTTGCAAAATTTCGATCCGGCAATTTTGATATTGAAGATGCCCCACGTCCTGGAAGGCCACTTAAAGCTGATGAAAACACAATAAAGGCATTAATTGATTCAAACCGGCGAATAACAACTCGTGAAATCGCTGAGAGATTAAATTTATCGAATTCAACCGTTCATGATCATTTGAAACGCCTAGGTTTAATTTCAAAGCTTGACATATGGATTCCTCATGTTTTTGCGGAAAGAAATTTGTCATCGCATTGACGTCTGTGATTTGCTTCTCAAACGTCAAGAAAATGATCCTTTTTTGAAGCGCATCATCATCACTGGAAACGAGAAATGGGTTGTCTACGACAATGTTACACGCAAGAGGTCATGGAGTAAAAAAGATGAACCGGCTCAAAGGACTTTGAAAGCCGAAATTCATCAAAAAAAGGTGATGGTATCTGTTTGGTGAGATTTCAAAGGAATCGTTTTTTTTTGAGATTCTACCGAACAACACAACGATCAATTCTGAAGTGTACTGTCACCAGCTGGACAAATTGAATGATTCACTTAAACAGACGAGACCAGCATTGATCAATAGAAAAGGTGTAGGGTTTCACCAAGATAATGCGAGACCTCATACAAGTTTCTTAACTCGCCAAAAGCTTCTACAGCTTGGATGGGATATACTGCCACCCCCACCATATTCTCCAGATCTGGCACCTTCTGATTATTACTTGTTCCGGTCTCTACAACATTTTTAAGACGGTAAAACCTTTACTTCAAATGAGGAGGTCAAAAATCACCTGGATCAGGTTTTTGACAGCAAAAACCAAACATTTTATGAGCGTGGAATCATGCTACTGACAGAAAGATGGCAAAAGGTATTTGACCAGAATGGACAATATATAATTCAATAAAATATTTATTCGCTATAAAAAAATCGTCTTTCATTTTCATACAAAAAAAACGAAATTATTTTCCGAACAACCCAATATGATCCTCGACCAAGTGCCGTTCCGTCCACTGTTCGTAGGGACAGTCTTGGTCTCGCCGTATCAGTTGTTTAGGCAATGATTATGTCTTCTAAACAATGCTCGCGTTTTCTCGCTCTTGATTCTTGGAATAGGTCCGCCCATGGACCTACGATCATTTTGCCTTTGTCCCTTTGAATTATTTCCTTCAACCAATAAAATAAGTTGTAGGGTGGAATGAATTAAATTAATATAAATTTCAAATAACGTTGAATTTTTTTGAGCTTAGCTTCGCTAAGTTTCTTATATTCATTATCGTTAAATTTTCCATATATAAACGTCTTAGAATGAAAAATTGATACACAGCAAAAAGTGAGATATTTTTAGAACAGCTAATAATTCTGTTAAGTTTAAAAACTCTGAATAATGTTCTTCGATTATATTTATCCTTTTTTTCTCCGTTTTATATTTATTAATATTTTCACCGTTAATCAACACACACAAGACATGTTTGTTACCACTAAATGAGCACACTGAGAAAACAGTTTATTTAATCCAAACACAGAAATATGTATAAACTGTTTTAATAAAAGCAAACAAATTATTTGAATCAATCGGCACAACGTTTATTTGATTTCAATAAAAGACAAATTTGACGTTCTTAAGTAAAATATGTTATTTGTTTGACGTAACTGTCTTAATTTAAATCAATAATTTCTTTAAAATAATCAATCAACTTGTTTAAGTGTCTTGTATTGAAATTAAAAAAATGATTTATTAGATTCCAACAAATACATTCAGAGGTGCCGCAAGGTCCTTCGGAGAAAATAGTCTTATGGCTAATACTTTAATGAATTAAAAGAATTATAATCTGTGATACGAGTTGTAACATTATGTTAAATAGGACTGAAAAAGTTATAATAACGGCACATTCTTAAATTGGTCGGACATCCATGCTACTTAACGGAAAATCTCTTCATCTCTTCAGATCTTACAATGTTAGTTTAAATGAAACATTTATTGAATTCAAATCAAGTAAATAACTTACTTAAACGAAACGTTTGTTCAACTGAAATAAATAAATCGTTTAAATCAAACATATATTGAATTCAATTTAAGGAAATCATTCGATTATATCAAACAAATATGGTCCATCGATAAATATTGTTGAATCAAATATATACATACTTGTTTGATTGTATAACGAAGAAAAAATAAGTTCCATTTGGACATTTATTTTCAATCAAACAAAACGTTTTCTCCGTGCACTGCCCCATATTTTTCTCTTATTTGTATTACCCTTTACTGGAATAATTTACCGAAGTCCAAGAACAGATCTAGATCCATCATGGTTTCTCAATGAATCATTTCAACGACTTGTTTGAACTATTTGGCTGGCGCTATGGCAGAATGATTTGCTAAGCGGATGAGCCCGAAGCGAAACGAAATTCGTGGTTATAAAAAAAGTGTACTTTGTCGGTGGTTTACTCCTGAGAGATCTTCATCCGATGGCAACCAAGGTCATCGCGAGTCCACTTTACGAGGTCGAATTTATGCCGAGAAACTTACAAGGGAACATTCCCAAGTGTCCGCCCCCGATCTTATTGATTTTCATATATGTTGAAGAACACAAAAATCTAAGAGACACGTGTTTTTTTATATCTGCAATGGTCCACAATTAAGGGGTGAAACAACCCCCCAAAGTTTAGCGAAAAATCGGTTTTTTAAATATTTTTCGTAGGAGCAGTGGAGGGATTTCGACGAAACTTTGCATAAACGTATTCTGTATAAGGACGGTGACAACACAATATTGTTCAGCAATGTTGCACCCCCTCAAGGGGGTGAACTACCCTTCAGGTAACATTTTTTTGTAATATCCATTAAACAAGCACTCCTACTTAAGTTCCACTTACGCGATGTGATTGCTCGCAAAAAATTAAGAAATACGTGTTTTTTGCTTTTTGCCAATAAACATTTACACATCGGTTGTAAACAATGAATGTAGGTGGTATTAGGGTATATCCCGACTACCTTTATTGGGTTATATCGTGACCAATTCATCGTACATAAGTCGTGTCAACGTGGTAATTCTTCAAAATGTCATTGATTTTCATATATGAAACTCAATAAGATCGGAGGCGGACACTTGGGAATGTTCCCTTGTTAGTGACCAAGATTCGGATGTGTTGCCGAATTCAGTTCTGCACAATTTCAGACATTCTAATTCGCTCTCTTATTCTTTCGTTCTCACACATTCAGACACAATTTCAGAATATTTTAAATGACTTAATTTTGCAATCACCTACGCGTTTTTTTTTAAGAATAAGTTTACAACAAGATGCAATAAGTATCTTTAGCACCGATAGAGAAGTAACGGAGCGGTCTTCATAAGTCCGAGAAATATTTATTCCTTCATAGGCTTTGGTAGCATCATGGTTAACATTCCTACTCGTGAGTCCCGGTTTGAAATCCCAACTGCAAAAAATTGTTCTGTGTCAAAAACAGCAGGATTAGTATGCATAGTTGTACTGAACAAGTTCTCGAACAGACTCTGTTCGAAAAGTGTTATGAATTTAATTTTTTTATGCGAATTCAAATGAATATCTATCGACCATCTATTGTAGATATCTACGATATATGTATATATGCGTACCGTGTCTGGACATCTAGCTTTTAAGTGTATTTAAAATAGAGTTCGTAGATATCTATATATTTCATACATACGTTAAATAGATATTTATATACGATTTATTTACTGACATTTCACGTTCAGCGGTGCCTGGGTATCCTTTTTTGTAGAAACGCCATTTTGAATGCTCAGGTGGTAACATATTCTAACACGCCACGTTATCATCATTTGTATTTATGTCGACGTTTATTACACTCTATGTTGAGAATGATATAAAATGAAGCGTTCCGTATGTAATTTCAGTAGAGTAATTATAAAGAGATCGAAGTAAAAATATCGAAACCTCGTGGATTTATAATTTTTGATACTCTATTGAACCAATGGCGCCGTCTGTGACGTTTAGCTACAACTAATTATTTTTCTCTAAAAACATGTGTTACCCCCGGAAGAAACCAGCATTCTCCTACAATCGTTCAAAAAATGATTTCCCATATTTTCCCAGCTGACTCTGTAATATTCCATTTCTGTAGCATTCTAAATTGTTCGAGTTAGGTCCTGAAACTCTGCATTTTCGATATTAACACATTGCCGGCTGCTGTCACGTACGCGTAACTTCTTTTACGCCAGCGGTAATGTTTCATTCCGATGATTATATAGGTAGATATATTGATTCAGAGCAACAAATAACGAACAGTTTCTACTGTTTTTCCCTCCCAATATACCAGATCGTTTTTTGTTGAAATCTTTTATGTGGACGTTTCTTCTGTTAGTTTGAGATTGTTTTTCGTCGCTGCCTTCGAATATCGAAAGCTTATTGTTAGATCTATTACAAGTTATAAAATACCCGTCAAAATGTTCTGCAATAAAGAAATGTATTCCGATGCATTATCGGACGTGGATAATAGTTCTGACGGTGAAAGTGATAGCGATTTAGACAGTGGGAGCGATATCGTTGTGAGACGATTCAAAAATAAGGGAAGACCATTAATTAGTGACTCTGAAAATGACGAAGAGAGTTCTTTGACGTATGATTGGTCAGAAGTTGATTTTGAACCTGACTTTCATCCCTGTCAGGAACGGTCAATCTATATAATAATTTATATAATAATAATTTAAAAATATAAGGCTACAATTAAAGGGGTGTAACAGTTATCTCAATGCCTTTTATAATAATAATTATATTGTAACTATTGGGTATTATAATAATAATTATATTGCATCGTTGCCGTACGGAAAAATGTGCACGGACGACGTCATGTTGGTTTTTGTCTATGATAAATAAACCATTTTTTTAATAAATAAATGCAATTTCATGAGTTTCAGGATCTACTTTAGGACCTCCGTATTTACATGTTGTGGTATTTAGACAAATTAAATGGCCCGCGTCGTTTAGAGGGAGACGGTGGGTGCATTCGGAGAAGAAAAGCGGTTACCGATGAGTTGGGAACATGTTGCGATTTTCTGCCGAATGGACTGTTCAGTGATCATAATATGGCGGCATCCAGTGTTGTGTAACCTAACCTCCTAATAGCACTGACTACTAGTATAATTATATTAATTATATTAGTAGTCAGTGCTTACAGTACATGTACGTCGTGTATTATTTCAGCTACTTCATTACCTGAAGGATTTTGCACCTTTTCGTTACATACACCAACAACTTCTATAGATGATATATTTGTAGAAAAATATTCGTAACAGAATGTAACGTCTGAAAAAAAAACACACATGTTCATACTAACTTAATTATTTATTCATTATTAGTTTTTTTGTCTATATTAGGACGATAGAATACGTTGGGTTAAGGTTAAGTATCCATTTCGAAATAACGTAACATTTTGTAACATTTTATGCACTTCTGCACTCTCTACTACATCGTACCGAAGACCGTTTACTTCATACAATTCACTGTAATAATTGATTTTATTTGCCATCCTTGTTTCTTTAACTTGAATCTACACGGTTTGAATTTAAATTTGATCTACTCAACACGTTGAGCGTAGGGTAGCGTAGAAAATTTGTGACACATCAAATGGCGTCTGATCAGTAAACATGTTGAGTGAACGTACCCATTCAGCAGATGAGCGCTAACCGATCACTCAACAGTTGTCTTCTCTGAATGCACCCGGTGACGCGTTACCGGGAGGATCGCGGGGAACAGGGAAAAAGTGGCAACAGCGCGCGCCAAAAAGAACGCGCGGGATACGCAGAGTACGCGCAATACGCGGAACACGCAATTTACGACGAGCACGAGGGTGTCCCGTAAAACCTCAGCGATATATGTATGCAATAAATGGCAGCTAATGTGGAAATCCCTGTGAAGTGAATAACATGCCTTACTTCCGATCCCACATATGGTAAAATTTGAAACGATACATCCATTTTGGAGATTACTTGTACGAACGATTGACCTCTCAGATATATGAGCCGCTCAGTGCACACATTGATTAACTCCATAAAACAAAAAGTTGAGAAATGCGATGAAGTAATGTAGATTCTTTTTTAAAATTCCTATTATAATATAACTTCAAATATATAATGTAGAATACATAAATACAGTTATAGTTTTCATCTAACGGTATATAAAATTAATAAGAAAGAATAGCCAAAAAATAATCGTCTGCATTTTATATCGACAAATGTTTTTGCAGGTATTAAATTTCCTCCCCTATTCCTGTATGCCAAACCNAATCGATAAACTCGCATTTGAACGGGATAAGGGCAAAAAAAGTGTTGTATGCGCTTGTATGCCAAAACGATGGGAATACGACGTCTCGGAGTGAAAATTTAATTGACCTGGAAATCACAGATGGCGCAAAGGGTCCCTCCGCTGTCAATTGGGGCCCCAGAAGGCATGAATCCAGAGGATTTCTGGAGTTTTACTTCGATTTCTTTATAATTATTGTACGAAAATGACAGGTGGAGTATGTCATTTGGTACAATACACAATATAATTCGACCCAGCTGTCAATATAAAAACGAACGTCGGCAACGTAGGCATGTAGAAAAATCTTTTCTATCGACGTCGATCAAGTTCCTCGACGTGTTTCACTTCACCTTAACCCGAGCCAAGGCCTAGATACTACCTGGGCTTTCCATGCTAATTTTCTACGCGGGTAGTGTACTGTGTCTTACGCCTTGAGAAAGAGTAGCAAAATGGAATACAATGAATCTATTACAAGAAGATGTAAAATCCTAACAAATACCCCTCCGGTGTTAACAGACTCTGCCAGATACATGTGTATTAAAGCAGTTAGGATGCAAGAAAGAGTTTCTTAGGATTCGGCGTTATCGAATCGTTTCCTTTTTTGCGGTCATACGCCAAATTAATTCTGTACGACTAGTTGGTGTAACACAGTAGTAAACGATTTTATTATTACTAGTCAACAAAATTAAATTGAACGTGCAGTTATGACAATTGCTACAAAAGAGCGCATATAGCTCGTCAGATCGGGATTGCGTATGCAGTTAGAATGAATCATAGCGTAGACGCGCTAAAAAATCTAAGTCTGCTAGGCGGGATAAAACAGTCTGGTCATGATTCTATTGGTTGACTAGGTGGAGTCAAACTATTCTATCATAGCGTATGAATCATAGCGTAGACGCACTAAAAAATCTAAGTCTGCTAGGCGGACTGAAACAGGCTGGTCATAATTCTATTGGTTGACTAGGTGGAGTCAAACTATTCTATTTCGAATTCTATTGGTTGCCGTGTAAAACTGCAGTCCGAAGAAATGGCACGAGGCTCATCTAGCGTGTAATAATTGCAGTCCGCCAGAATGCAATAATTGAAGTCCTCGAGTGAACGGGGATCGGTTGAGCCTCCCTTGAAGTAGGACATTTGTAGATCATGAAGAGTTCCGACGCATCTCCGAAACCTCTTAGGACCCTGTTCAGATATCCATTAGCATCTTTTCACTGAAGACTTTCAGATGTGGCGTACGTGTTACAAAATCCTCATTGATGCTATTGTTCGACATTCTCAAAAATTCATTTCACAATGCCTTTGCCGCCTTAACTATTTATAGTTTCATAGTTTACTATGAATACGTTAAAACTAACAAAGGCAATATTAATTTTAATACCTTTTTGTTATTTCTTCACAAAAAACTTCTATACCTTTCAGTCGTAGAATAACTGAAATCCAGTTGTTTTGTGCCAAGTATTCTTTGCAGAACTTTTTGCAGACTTACGAGTTCTCTTGATCTTAAAGTTCACATTAACCTTCCTCTGTTTTAATTTGAGTTTTTTTTACACAGAGCATATCGCTTTTAACACATCCCCTGTATCATTACAAGATCGTATGACTTTTCAAGTTAAAAAATATATTGGAAATACATATGGACGCTGTCTTCAAAGCAAAATGCCCTTTGTAAAAAAACTGAAATTAAAACAGCGGGAGCTCAATGTGATCTTTAAGACGAATAGAATTCATGTGGCTGAGAACTATTCTACGAGGTATACAGCACGTAAATGTGTGCCAAAAAAATGAAGTTGACTATTTAGTCGATTTTAATTTCTTGTATGGTTAAAGGTTTCAGAAGTTTTGGTAAAGAAATAATAGAAAGGCATTCAAATTAATATTGTCTGAATAAAAATGTACTTGGCAGAGTTTGTTAACACCGGTGAGATCAATGGGATTCTTACTTCTGGTCCTTCTTTCAAACTTAACAATTTCAGGGCAATTCAAGAGTTTGCTGTTGCAACTGTCCATGTTCATTACATGAATGATATGGATTTCCAATAGATATATGGATATTCCATGTACATATCTAATATACGTATAGTATACATATTGTTCCGTGTAGGTCATGTTTGTGCCAAAATTACACTGCATCATGTGGCCGACGGCGATAACAGACAGTGATTCTGCATGTACGTAAAAATTTAAACTGTCATATCTTCACTTAAGTACCGCCGACCAAGGTCGGGTAAGTTTGAACGAATTACTGAATTTTTGCTTGATTGCTTTAACCATTCAAGCTTTCATCTTTTCTTCTCTAGCATTTAAGAAAATATACTTCTATTTTCCCCACTCCTGAAAATTTGATCCTTGATGTATAGATACTCGGTAGCGACTTGTTCCAGCTTAAGCACCCGGGGGCGTTTCTCTATGCATTTCTCGCCAAAATTTCTTAAACTTGATTTGAGCTGTTAGAAGTAGATTTATAATACCAGAAATCAGCGAGGAGATGTTTCACGCCACTGTCGAAAATGAGGCACGGCTCTGTAGCGCCGTGGAACTGCTTTCAAGGGAGCGAGACGTTCTCTATTGGTAAAGGAAAACGCGTCTGCAGACTTCAAATACGGCACAGTACCCCTAGAATGAAGTTATCGCCTATTCGTTTTCGGTATCACGGAAAATGTAGGTTGGCGAAGAAGACTACGAATACCACATAAAGTTGTTATGCGAGGGTGGTGGAAATTACGACACGGCACACGCGCATACACTGTTTTACCGATCACGAAGGTTTCGCCTCTTTGAAAGCAGTTCCGATTTTTACAGGGGTGTAAAGGGTGCAGAGGGCGCCAGTGGGCTGTGCCTCGCTATCAAACAATGACGTGAAACATATCCCCGCTCATCTCTGATAATACAAAATATACAAGTGTCGATATGACTCCATAAAAATACCTGCGGTTTAAGAACATTTCATACGTAAAAGAAATCACCGCAAAAACACCTTCGATGTGAAAAACGAGCCAAATACATTCTATTGTAAAAGTCCATTTGACAAAATCGGTAGCTATATATTTCCAATTAATCACACGAAAACAATGAAATAAGTTACTCCTGCCAAATACGTGCATTGGGTGAAATATGCAAAATAAAATTATAGAAAAACATACTCGTAATGTAATAATTGAACGCAAAGAAGTTATGAATCATTCATGCCAAACATCGTAACGAAATTATTTCTCACAAAGTATCGGTCGATTTGTGAAATTATTTTGTATATGTCACATAATTAGCAAATTTGTCTGACAATCTGAACTTCTATTCACTTTCCTCGGAATGACGAAGAAAAAATATTTCCTTTCTCGCCAATTGTTACTCCTATGTTACCAGAATGAGACATAACCTCAATTTGTTACTACACATAACCAGACGAACCTTTTCACGAAGGTGACGGAATACTTTTGCTAAGAATTGTGAGTTTTTATTACTGTTTTTCAATTTCCAAATCGCCCAAATTCATGACGAATCCATAGCCTGATGTTACCTTCAAAAACACCACGAACGTTCCTACAAATAATTAGCTATCCGTATCTTACTTATTTGAAAAACTACAACAAACCTTCGGAAATAGGAATAGTAATAATGTTACTTTTACAAAAAAAGGGCAAAAATCGTTATTCATATTCACACTACCAAAGTTATGAAATCAAGTGCTGCTGACAAGTTTAGAACATTTTAACCTGAGCACCGATGGCCTCTTAAAGTAATGAAATCAATTACCGCGAGACAAGTACAGACAAACCTTGATTAATAATCCGTTCCATAATTTTGAATTGTTTATATATAATATGAAAGTAACGGTGAATAAAGTTTGCAAAATATCCAGCAATATATCTTGGTATGATTTTATAGACCATCATTTTCCTTTATTTATGGCCTCCACTCGATTGTATACATAAATGACTAATCTTTATTCTGAAACATTGAAGGAGTTGCTAACCGCAGTACCGAATTTGTCGGGCCCCTCGCATTCGAATGTTTTACATACTCTGTTCGAATTACAGCTTCGAAATCGTATGAAATAAGTCTGCTTCGCGCGTCTATTACATTTGGAACTATATATTGGGTTGTTCGGAAAGTAATTTCGTTTTTTTTTTTATGAAAATGAAAGATGATTTTTTTATAGCGAATAAATATTTTATTGAATTATATATTGTCCATTCTGGTCCAATACCTTTTGCCATCTTTCTGGCAATAGTATGTTTCCATGCTCATAAAATGTTTGATTTTTGCTGTCAAAAAACTGATCCAGGTGATTTTTGACTTCCTCATTTGAAGTAAAAGTTTTACCGTCTAAAAAATTGTGTAGAGACCGGAACAACTAATAATCAGAAGGTGTCAGATTTGGAGAATATGGTGGGTGTGGCAGTATATCCCATCCAAACTGTAGAAGCTTTTGACTAGTTAAGAAATTTGTATGAGGTCTTGCATTATCTTGGTGAAACCCTATACCTTTTCTATTGATCAATGCTGGTCTCTTCTATTTAAGTGAATCATTCAATTTGTCCAGCTGGTGACAGTACACTTCAGAATTGATCATTGTGTTGTTCGGTAGAATCTAAAAAAAAACGATTCCTTTGAAATCCCGCCAAACAGATACCATCACCTTTTTTTGATGAATTTCGGCTTTCGAAGTTCTTTGAGTCGGTTCATCTTCTTTACTCCATGATCACTTGCGTGTAACATTGTTGTAGACAACCCATTTCTCGTCCCCAGTCATGATGCGCTTCAAAACTGGATCATTTTCTTGACGTTTGAGAAGCAAATCACAGACGTCAATGCGATGACAAATTTCTTTTCGTAAAAACATGAGGAATCTATATGTCCAGCTTTGAGATTAAACCTAGGCGTTTCAAATGATCATAAACGGTCGAATTCGATAAATTTAATCTCTCAGCGATTTCACGAGTTGTTATTCGCCGGTTTGCATCAATTAATGCCTTTATTGTGTTTTCATCGGCTTTAAGTGGCCTTCCAGAACGTGGTGTATCTTCAATATCAAAATTGCCGGATCGAAATTTTGCAAACCAGTTTTGACCCTGGCGTTCTGTCAATACATCTTCTCCATACGCGTCGGATTATTTTTTTCTTGCTTGAACAGCATTTTTACCTTTTCGATAGTAAAAAAGTAAAATATGCCGAAAATACCGCTTTTCACTTTCCATATTTGAAAGAGTACCAACCAAAAACTACTGCGTAGAATCAATCGAACTTTTTCACAAGCAAGCCTTGCTAGATGAGCTGTCCAAATATATAATGATTATGCGGCTTAAGTGTGAAGTTTACCGTGAAAAAAAAAATTAAGTCCTATATTGGGAAACAACGAAATTACTTTCCGAACAACCCAATAGTTTGAAGCTTTTTTTGTCATGGATAGTGTTCCGCCCGGTTAGTTAGTCGGGCAGTTGTTATATGAATCCCAATGGTTTTTGCAAAGGAATTGCAAAATTGAATTTTCATACAACTCACGTGCAGAAGAGATGTACCCAAAATGAAGTGAGACTTGTCCTCGAACAAAACTAAACTTTGAATTTATGGTAACAGTACTTTAACGAGTGACTTAATGAGTTCTGCCAGCTCTTCACGCATGAATACGGATAGCAGAACAGAAGCAACGATGAAGGTTGACGTGAGCCTGACTTACAGAAAAAATACAAGATTCCTCCTCTGGTCACATTACATTTTTAAGAAAGAGGTAGTATATTTCTTACATACTGATTGGCTGACTAATTTTAAAAAGGGCGGTTCAAATTGAGAAGTTGGCCTCGTGAGTAGTCAACAGCTGTCCAATACGGTTGGTTAAAAACGGCAAATTTCTGGTTGCCGTGGAAGAGGAAACACATGCTGTACGCACGTGTTAATGGGAAAGTTTAAAAGGGTACGACGTCAAAAAATAGGGACGGTCAACCCAAGAAAATTCTAAGGAACCCTAAAACATCGCGATGGGACATGTGGCAATATAACTATACCGTAGAAAACTACAATTTATAAACGGATTTCGGAGTGAGGACATTGCTAAATTGTTTAACCCTTTCGTTACCTTGGACGAGATATCTCGCGACCCAATACTGGCCGATTAACGCTTTTGACGAGATATCTCGCGATCCGGTAGCAGCGGATTAACGCTTTTGAGGATAATCTAGCTTTCTAGCACCAATATTTTGACATTCTAGATGAATGCTCAAGACATACCATAAGCGACATAAAAACTCAAAGGCAGAACACAAAATAATTTGTCTAGAATGTCAACATATTAGTGCTAGGAAGCTAGATTATCGTCAAAAGCGTTAATCCGCTACTACCGGATCGCGAGATATCTCGTCAAAAGCGTTGATCGGCCAGTATCGGGTCGCGAGATATCTCGTCAAAAGCGTTAATCGGCCAGTATTGGGTCGCGAGATATCTCGTCCAAGGTAACGAAAGGGTTAATGACTCAACTAACCCAAGCAGGCAATAAGTCCCTTTTTGGAAATTTGCCTTCGATATTTCAAAAGCCGTGATGAATTTAATATATAGGTATTACTGTCGCGCACGGAATAGATGGATATACAAAAATCGTAAAATTATTTATTCATAATAATATCGAGGAGCCCAACAAGTTTAGTACTGCGGTTAGCAACTCCTTAAATGGTTCGAAATAAAGATTAGTCTCTTATACAATCGAGTAGAGGCCATAAAGAAAGGAAAATTATGAACCACGAAAAGATACTAATTGTAAGATATGTTGTTGGATATTTTTCAAATTTTATTCGCCGTTTCTTTCATGTTGTATATTGATAATTCAAAATTGTGAAAAGGATTATTAATCGCGGTTTGTCTGTACTTGTCTCGCGGTAATTGATTTCATTACTTTAAGAGAGTATCGGTGCTCCGGTTAAAATGTTCTAAACTTATCAGCGACACTTGATTTATATATATATAGATAACTATGGTAGCTTGAATATGAATAACGATTTTTGTTCTTTTTTTGTAAAAGTATCATTATTATTATTGCTACTTCCGAAGGTTTGTTGTAGTTTTTCAATTAAAGAAAATATGGTCAGCTAATTATTTCTAGGAATGTTCCTAGTGTATTTTGAAGGTGAAATACCATCAGGCTATGAACTTGTCTTTTTTCTACACTAAATGTGTTTTCTGCAGGGATTTCTCTTCTTTTTACATTAACATGACACAATGATGTCGGATTATCAAAGGACAGAATAGTGTGTGATATTTTTGAAATGTCAAGCAAATGTTAACCAATATACATTTTAATAATTCTTTATTAACCAGTTAGCTGCGTTCGACGTGTATACACGCTGGTAACCCGAAACGTTACAGTAAATTCCGCAGTTAAGGTGAAGTGAAACCCCCTTCAAATCAGTCGATTTGAATACAACACTTTTTTTTAAGGGTATTAGACCAAATTGTCCGAAACTTTGACACATCACTCCTGATCATCTAAGAATTGTCCTGACACATTTAAAATTTGGATTTTTGGAAACAATTTTTTAACTCAGCCCAGACCAGAACCAAAATGGCATCGAACTCTCATATTTCGATCAATGTACAATTATCAAAGACTCCGATATGAGAAACGAAACGGTCAGGACAATTTTACAACAATTTAAAACACTCTGGTAATCGAAAAACTCGCATTTGAACGGGATAAAGGCAAAAGTGTTGTATGCGGTTCTATGCCAAAACGATGGGAATACGAGGTCTCGGAGTGAAAATTTAATTGACCCGGTAATCACAGATGGCGCAGGGGGTCTCTCTGCAGTCAATTAGGGCCCCAGAAAGCATGAATTCAGAGGATTTCTGGAGTTTTACTTTGATTTCTTGATATTTATTGTACGAAAACGACAGGTGGAGTATGCCATTTGGTACAATATCCAATATAATTCGATACAGCTGTCAATATAAAAACGAACGTCGGCAACGTAGGCATTTAGATAAATCTTCTTTATCGACGTCGATCAAGTTCCTCGACGTGTTTCACTTCACCTTAACAGGTTAAGTAACTGCTATTACATGTAATTGTAATAATTGGAATGATATTCTATTCTAAATCAACCATCGATACTTTCTTTCGATACTGCGTCATGAAACATATTGATCGGAATGATATTCCTTAGAAATTAAGTACTTATTTAATAATATTAGGAATACAATTATGTATTTGTTTAATATTATGAAAAAATAAAGTACTTAAGAATTTTCATGCTGAAAGTAGAATCAAAACATCAATGTAGGAACCTCAACGTTACACATACGTATTGTAGTATCGTATACTTTTTTAATTTGATCTGAACTAAGTACAGGTATTTTCAGACATCAATACATTTTGTTTTGATTGATTGGATTGATATTCTACACTAAACCAAGTATTGATACTTTTGTTCGATACAGTCTGATGAACTATATCATTGATCGGATTGATTTTCCTTAGAAATCAGGCATTTATTAAATATTATCACGAATAAAATTAAATGTTGGATTAACATTAGGAAAAAATGAAATACCTTATCTTATATCATTGATCGGATTGATTTTCCTTAGAATTCAGACATTTATTCATTATTATCACGAATAAAATCAAATATTGGATTAACATTAGGAAAAAATGAAATACTTAAGAATATTCATGCTGAAACTACTTTCAGAATCAAAACATCGAAATTGGGGCCCTAACGTCAAATTAGTATCATCATATATCATTGATCGAATTGATTTTCCTTAGAAATCAGCCTTTAGTCAATATTATCACGAATAAAATGAAATATTGGTTTAACGTTATGAAAAAATGAAATACTTAAGAACATTCATGTTGAAAGTAGAATCAAAACATCAACATTGAGGCTCTAACGTCAAACTAGTATCATCGTGTTGTAAACTTTTTTATCCGAATTGAATGAAGTATAGATTCTTTTATACATCAATGTAATTTGTTTTTATTGATCGATTTGATATTCCATACTAAATCAAATATCGATACTTTCTTTCAATACGGCACCATGAATCATATCACTAATGCTGAAAAGAGTGTTGAAATAAAAGTCTCGATGCCACATGTGTACAGCAAATTGTTCGTCAAAATGTTTAATTTGAATTGAATTTAGTATCAATACTCTGAACTATCGATGCCAAACGTAGAGTCAGAAATAAAAATAAGGTTAACGATAATATTATTGCAGTATTGCCAATATCTTTATTCTAAATTAAATTTTCTTTTAATTGTTCGTCTTTATACCTATTAAACTCCGAATGGTGCAAATATAATTACATTATAATTATAAGAATACTATGGTCACAATTGCAATGGCTAAAAGGACAAAAATTGTAATTACGTCTGCAATAACTGTTGTTACGTTTCCTACAACAGTTTTATACCCGAGCGTTTGTAATGATTATAATAATATTTTTATACGCATATTTATATATTCATTATACGCATTTTACTAGAATATAACTACATTCTATACTACACGAGTACTTGTAATTATACTTATCTGTGTAAGCAGTATTTACCAGAAATTAGGCTGGTTCCATAAGGACTCATTACCGTGTATTGTAATTCGTAATAAAATTGTTGAAATGTCAAGAACTCGTATACATTCTACTGCATCTGTTGTATTACATTACGGATTAAATGGAAATGGTTTTATTTCAGATTCTTATTAGCCTGTATCGCCCTACGTGACTTTTCGTACGGTCGATGGAAGGTGAATATATTATTATCCACATCATATTCCGGCTCCACTTGTTTTCGAAAGCAATTGAATTTATTAGAAATAATTCCTGTCAGGGGCGGATGTGCCTGTTACCTCGCGACAACTGCCTGGTATATGCAACTGAGTGTATCCGATAAAACACAACCACAACCCGATCTAGACACGACCACAGCTCATAAAACGGAGAGAGATATGGCCCAGGCAAAAATATCAAACGACGAGGGCACGCGTCAAGTTTTTCTGCCGCGAGAAGACTCTCCAAAAAAAATTGATCGTAGTTGACCGACGCCGACGTAAACCCCGAAAGTTCGAGCACCTTCAATGACTTCTGCTCACCAGTTTATAACATTTTTAGGAAGAACATTCTTGAACTTACGAAAAAGTAATCGGAATCGAATGAGTTTAAAGGTGAAGGTTTCGTTTCTGCAAAATTGATGATGTGCTATCAGAAAGAATTATTTCAGAAAAGATTTGATTAATTCTGAACAATTTTCCGACATTTGTGACGTCGAATATGTAAACAGTAGCAACACGACCTGCAATCGAATATTATTGAGGTATAAAGGTGTTGTAAAATGGAAACGTGGCGTCAAATAGGTTGTTCTGCCCGGCTAGTTTGTCGGGCAGTTGTTGTATGAATCCCGATGGTTTTTGCAAGTGGAATTGCAAAATGGGATATTCATACAATTGCTCACATGAAGAAGGAAGGTACCCGAATGAAGAGTGAGACTGTCGCGAACAAAACAACTTAAATTTATTATATTAAATGGACGACTGACTTATTGAATTTTGTCAGCTCTTCACGCGTGAATAACGATAACTGTTTCAGAGATGATGGTGAAGGCTGACGAGAGGTGTTAAATTATCGAGAGACAGAGACTGACTGGTTTACAGAAAAAATACCGAATTCCTCCTTCGGTCGCATTACATTTTTTGAGGAGGTGGTAGCATATTTCTTGCGTAGCAATTGGCTGACTGATTTTAAGCAGGGCGGTTAAAATCAAATAGTCAGCCTCGTGATTGGTCGGTAGCTGTCCAATACGGTTGGGTGAAAACGGAAATTTTCTAGTTGCTGTGCAGATGGAAGAAACATGCTGTATGCACATGTGCATGTTGCGCGCACGTGTTAGCGGTAAAGAATAGGGACGGTCAACCCGAGAAAATTCTAAAGAACCCCAAACTTCCGCGATGGGACGTACGGGGCAATATAACCGTGTCGTAGAAAACTCAAATTTACGAGCCGATTTCGGCGTCAGAAAATTGTTAAATTGGTAAATGGCCCGATGGGCCCAAGCAGGCAGTAAGTCCCTTTCTAGGAATTTGTTTGACATTTCAAAGTCCGCGATGAATTTACATATATGAGTATCACGCACGGAACATAGGTCTCTTTTACAAAAACTCTTCTTTTAACTGAATGTACCGAATCGTTTCAAACTTTACAATGTTAATATTCACGTGAATATTGGCTGTAAGAAAGTTCCTAACACGCATGTTATTTCAATTTTGTTTTAATTTATGCATAGGCATTTCATAATTTTTTTATAGAAAGTGGAATTGCACGGGTATCAACACCTTCCTTCCAACCTTCATATTCACGTTGTAAAGTTTGAGACGATTCTTTACACCCACATCGGGGAAAAGTTTGATGAATGATTAACCCCTCAGATGCTACGTTTACATCCCCTTAATTCCGCATAGTTTGTTACGTTTGAATAATAATATTACAGCAATGGATACGATTTTAACCAAATAAATGCAAGGAACACTTTGACGTTTAAAATTGTCACAGAGAATCAAGGATGTCAAATTCCTGATCTGTGGATAATCGTGCTAAACGATCGTGAGAGTTTCCTCGAGGATAGCAACAAATTGAATTTAGCGATACTTACATGATAATTGGGAAAAACGCTTTTAAGTTAGCCGACTTATGTGCCGACATTTCTAAGCACGTTGACTTAGCTAGGAATAACAGTTGACTTGAAGTAAGGAAGTGACAGGCGCTTTAACAAAAAGGGAAGAAAGTGAATCCCTGGCGAATGTGGGAGGAGATGGAAGAGCGTCTATTTTGCTCGGATTGCAATTCACATTCCACCCGTCGATACGGATTCTTTCCGTCGAGGATATTGCGCTTTATAGAGAGGAATCGCGGAAGCCGCGATTCCATCACTGGATAATAAGAAAAGGAATAACAAAAAATTCCATTACGTTGGATTTCACTGTTGTCAGGCTTCCCTCTTCTTAAATAACTGATCCGTAAAGATAGGGAAGTGATACGGAAATCCATACATTTTGGAATTATCCGTCTTAACTATTGGGTTATTCGGAAAGTAATTTCGTTGTTTCCCAACAGAGGAATTAATTTTTTTTTTCACGGCCAACTTCACACTTAAGCCGCATAATCATTATATATTTGGACAGCTGATCTAGCAAGGCTTGCTTGTGAAAAAGTTTGATTGATTCTACGCAGTAGTTTTTGGTTGGTACCCTTTCAAATATGGAAAGTGAAAAGCGGTATTTTCGGCTTATTTTACTTTCTTACTATCGAAAATGTAAAAATGCTATTCAAGCAAGAAAAAAATTATCCGACGTGTATGGAGAAGATGTATCGACAGAATGCCAGGGTCAAAACTTGTTTGCAAAATTTCGATCCGGCAATTTTGATATCGAAGATGCACCACGTTCTGGAAGGCCACTTAAAGCTGATGAAAACACAATAAAGGCATTAATTCATGCAAACCGGCGAATAACTACTCGTGAAATCGCTGAGAGATTAAATTTATCGAATTCGACCGTTCGTGATTATTTAAAACGCCTAGGTTTAATCTCAAAGCTCGACATATGGATTCCTCATGTTCTTACGGAAAGAAATTTGTGTCATCGCATTGACATCTGTGATTTGCTTCTCAAACGTCAAGAAAATGATCCAGTGTTGAAGCGCATCATCACTGGGGACGAGAAATGGGTTGCCTACAACAATGTTATACGCAAAGGATCATGGAGTAAAAAAGGTGAACCGGCTCAAAGCACTTCGAAAGCCGAAATTCATCAAAAAAAAGGTGATGGTATCTGTTTGGTGGGATTTCAAAGGAATCGTTTTTTTTGAGATTCTACCGAACAACACAAGGATCAATTCTGAAGTGTACTGTCACCAGCTGGACAAATTGAATGATTCACTTAATCAGAAGAGACCAGCATTGATCAATAGAAAAGGTGTGGTGTTTCACCAAGATAATGCGAGACCTCATACAAGTTTCTTAACTCGCCAAAAGCTTCTACAGTTTGGATGGGATATACTGCTATACCCACCATATTCTCCAGATCTGGCACCTTCTGATTATTACTTGTTCCGGTCTCTACCAAATTTTTTAGACGGTAAAACCTTTATTTCAAATGAGGAGGTCAAAAATCACCTGGATCAGTTTTTTGACAGCAAAAATTAAACATTTTATGAGCGTGGAATCATACTATTGCCAGAAAGATGGCAAAAGGTATTGGACCGGAATGGACAATATATAATTCAATAAAATATTTATTCGCTATAAAAAAATCTTTCATTTTCATAAAAAAAACGAAATTACATTCCGAACAACCGAATATTTTTCCATCGGATATCCGTATATAATTAATTCATAATCCAAATTTACTGATCATATATGTTGCGGAATTATTATCCGTTGATAGTCATACAGAAAAATGTAATTCGTTATCGGTATTACGAAGAATATGGAGTAGTTACCGAGCAACATTCGTCTAAATCTGAAAGCATACCAGGTACAAAAATGTTAAAAAGTATGAAGAAGAAGAGAGTATAACGATTACGTTGATATAATGATCTTCTTACTCTCCAGATATTAAACATCAAGAGACTCGGTCGAGTCCCGCGCCAAGTATCAGGTATACCACCAGGTGAGACCATGTACAGTGGCGGATATGAATGCATTCCCTGCAGATATCCCATTGCCAATGCATTACGCGGAGGTATTCATGTCCATCAGTGCACGACGGTAAAGACGCGCGGCCGAATACAGCGGCTAGACGGCCGCGACTATTGTACAATCAATATCGCTTCATATTTTTTTAAATAAACATTCAACGGAAGGTTACGAATCAAAAAATGATAACGATTGCATTCAAATAAATTTTAAACGTATTAAGGTGAAGTGAAACACGTCGAGGAACTTGATCAACGTCGATAAAGAAGATTTTTCTAAATGCCTACGTTGCCGACGTTTGTTTTTACATTAACGGCTGTGTCGAATTATATTGGGTATTGTCCCAAATGGCATACTCCACCTGTCGTTTTCGTATAATAATTATAAAGAAATCGAAGTAAAACTCTAGAAATCCTCTGGATTCATGCTTTCTGGGGCCCTAATTGACTGCAGTGGTACCCCGTGCGCCATCTGTGATTTCCAGGTCAATTAAATTTTCACTCCGAGACCTCGTATTACCATCGTTTTAACAAAGAAGCGCAGACAACACTTTTTTTGCCTTTATCCCGTTCAAATGCGAGTTTATCGATTACCAGAGTGTTCTAAATTGGCGTAAAATGACCCTTTCGATTCTCATATCAGAGCCTTCGATAATTGTATATTGATCGAAATATGAGAGCTCGACGCCATTTTGGTTCTGGTCTGGGCTGAGTAAACAAATTTTGTTAAAAAATCCAAACTTTGAATGTGTCAGGACAATTCTTAGATGATCAGGAGTGATGTGCCAAAGTTTCGGACAGTTCGGTCTAATACCCTTAAAAAAAAGTGTTGTATTCGAATCGACTGATTTGAAGGGGGTTTCACTTCACCTTAACCGTTTGAGTCCCACGTGCCGCTTTCGCGCTCTTAAGATTTCATGTTGAAAAACCCAGTGCATTCGAACGATACGGACAATTGACCACGCACTCACAATCTGACGAAACGCGCTCAACTTTCCAGACGCATTTTCAGACGAATTTTTCGATACAGAATAAAAGGAGCGCTATCGCGCCGCTTGAATCTTTCCTCATACCCTTCAGAAAGCGCTATTGCGCTGCTCGGCTTTTTTCGACCGTGGTTTTTTAAAAACCTCTGATACTGAAACAGTTAAGCCAGTTACCGGAATGTTATTAGCTAATATTAATAAGGACTGAACATACGACGAGATGTCTTTCAGTTTTGTCGTCATCTTCGCACCACTTTCGTGAATGTTTCCTGCCAGATGGCGCCAGTAGTGTCACCGGTACGACTTTCTTTTTCACTTCTTTCACGGCGGATGGCGACACCTCCTCGTTTTAAACAGTCTATTCCATCAGTTGATATAGCTTGTGTCATAGTCATACGAGTCATATGCAATTAAAAGGGTTAGACGTCCGTATTGACCGATTGGTGAATTGAAAATTGTTTCTGGCCCGTTGCGGACAGAAATAAATAAAGAGAAGAGGAGAGAGAGAAAGAGAAAAAGAAGTTTTGTCGTGAAAATACGGTAGGAACAAGAATTCGAATTGTAATAATTAAATTAATGTATTGTCGATATTGTAATATTGTAACGATCTAATGAGATAGAGGTTAAGATCTATGCTGTCACTTTTCAGGCAAAACATTTCACGACAATGAAAATTGAGAATTCTGTTTTACTATTTGACAAAACGTTCTTTATGGTTAATTATGTTGTAATAATAAAATTTTGACTTGAATATTCAAACGGTAAGTAGTTAAAAGTCTACTTCTAAATAAAAACAGATAGTCGATAGACGTTAACTCAATGTCAATTATGTATCGACTATTCAATACTGATAATAGTGACAGAATGGTTATCTTCAATTCAATTTATTTACACATTTACGAATGCCTTTACATTTCTGTCAAAAGATTCAAGACTGCATGTAGAAATGCAACTGGTGGCAGGGTTTCAAAGAAAAATGTTCTTAATGTTTACTGAATCCCCTCAAAACAGCTTCGATGTACAAAAATTTAGCCAAATACATTTATCTTTATTCAATTAATTGCAAAAATAGCTCACCTTGCTCCCTTCCCATGAAAAGCTCAAATCAATTATTTTTGCCAAATATAGTAGAATATTCATTTCATCAATGTCTCAGCTAAAATGTTTTTGCCAAATGTCACAGTACATTTGGTTTCACGCAAGTTGCATGTACAAGATTTTCTGCTTCCTCAAACCGAAGACAAATATGAAAAACTATATTGAAACAAAAAAATTTGAAACTGTATTTGAAAACAATATTTTACTTGACGAGCACCAAAATGGTCATATGGTAGGAGTATACCTCGGGTGCTAGCCAAATAAAATATTGTTTTCAAATTGAGTTTCTAATTTTCATTATTTGTGTCGATATAGTTTTTAATACTTGTCTTCGGTTTGAGGAGGCGTAAAATCTTGTACATACAACATACGTGAAATGAAATGAATGTTCTACTACATTTGGCAAAAATAATTGATCTGAGCTTTTCATGAGAAGGGAGCAATTTGAGCTATTTTTGTAATTAATTGAATACAGATTAATGTATTTAGCTAAATTTGTTTAGACCGAAAGTGTGTTTGAGGGGATATATATAGGCTGACTCTTTTACATCCTCTTAAGGCCAACTGTCACTTGTTATCGAATCGCATTGTTGTGTATCATATGAAATCGAAGACGTTCGGTTCTCAACGAAGAAAATCGTTTACATTGACTTCCGAGTGAATAGCCTGTCGGTACTTGTAATTATCAATTTTAAATGGCTTCCCAGGCGCTTCGTTAGGCAAACGCATATCGTTGAGCATGCCGATCTGTTGTCTATGTAATCGTTGACGTGCCCTAAAGGCTCGTGCAGATTATGCCAGGGCAGATTGTATTGCAAAAATCCGCCTAGTAAAACAAATATCCACATTAGATTTAGTATTTTATTTGGTGGAACGAATATTGAAATTTGTAGAACTATTATATTTTAAAATTCACTGTCTCTACCGTCGGTATTTACTGAATCCGGTAATACTGGAATCCGGGTTGAACTTGGAAATGCGCGTTGGAGACGGGTAGGTATTAAATATGATTAATACCGCTTGGGCAGTAGGATTGGCCTTCATAAATACCGTTTCTTTGTGTATATAAAGCTGGAATTGTCATTTTAGCACAATTCAATAAAATTTTTTGCAAAATTTATTGCTATTTTAATGCACAAGAAAGAAATTGTTTGCTCTTATACTTTTCCGAAAAATGGTGGCGATGTCAGCTTTATATAAAGCTAGCACTGCCACAATAAAAAATAATTATTAAGTAAACGTTCATCGATGAATCATATACCGGAATTTATTGATAATTAATTGCTCGCAGAGAAACCGAATTTCAATTTTTTTGCTCACCCCTAAAGGGGTGAATCTCCACCCCTAGTGCTGATCGCTGTACAGAAATATGAAAAACATAGGAGAATCGAATTATTTCTTCACGTGGGAATTAATTGCTAATTAACTGCTCCGAGAAGATCCAATATCTTCGTAAAGATACAATTTTCAAACCTACATTAATTAGCAATTAATTCCCACGCGAAGAAATAGTTCGATTCTCCCATTTCTTACGTGGCCATGCTGGGGCGACATAGGTGGGGTTGGCCTACTACTTTAGGGGTTGTGCAAAAAATTCGAAATTAGATTCTTCTCTGAGCAATTAATTAGCAATTAATTCCCACGTGAAGAAATGTTTCGATTCTCCCATGTTTTCATGTTTCTGTCCTGCGATCATCACTAGGGGTTGTGATTCATCCCTTTAGGGGTGAGCAAAAAAATTGAAATTAGCTTTTTCTGCGAGCAATTAATTATCAATAAATTCCGGTATATGATTCATCGATGAACGTTTACTTAATAATTATTTTTTATTGTGGCAGTGCTAGCTTTACATAAAGCTGACATCGCCACCATTTTTCGGAAAAGTATAAGAGCAAAAAATTTCTTTCTTGTGCAATAAAATAGCAATGAATTAGCAATACATTTTTCAACAAATTTTATTGAATTGTGCTAAAGTGGCAATTCCAGCTTTATATACATCGTTCCTTTTACGGTGGAGATTTTGGTATTAAATTGCCGATACCGGTGGTTTTGTTTTTGGTTTTGCCAATGAGTTCAGGCATACCCGTCTAAATTCATCGGCTTTAGTTTTCAGCAAATGAGTTATAATTTGAAACAAAAACCACGGGGTGTAAAATGTAATTAAAAAAATGTTTACACTTATAATAACATGGGTTGTGATCTATGAATGGTTAAAAACGTAAAATCAATCTAACCCACAAAAAATGTATAATCAGAATGAAAATATAAGCTTGGATTAATATTAATTTCTCTTTTATAGTAAAGGATCACGGCCTAAATCGTCCCATCGGGATACTTGGTACAGCACAACATCTGCGAATCGGTGATGAGATGAACCGAATACTTTATCAACACAAGTTACTCAAGTTCCATGTCATTGTCAACTCAAGTTTGGATTCGTGTTGATAACTCGGTGCCGCATACATTCGACGCGGGGAGTAGAATCTATGGCTACTTGGCGAGTAAAACGACTCGATTAACGACGACTCGAGTTCAAGTGATATAACGAGTCGAGTTACTCGAACATTGCTAACTCGAGTCGACGACTCGATGCTGCTGTTCTTTGCACTGCACGCTAGAAGGCGAACAGCTCCTAGTAGTTCTGATTAATTGTTTTTAAACCAGACTTCTACTGGGATAAAGCGTACGGAGGGATGCAGCTTCGCGTTACGTTGTTCTAAATGAGAATCGAGGACTTCCTTCGTTCGTTGTAAAAAGCAGAGTGTCCCTTTTGGAGTCACGCAAGGACTCGCGGTGCCGCAGAAAAATGTTGCCGCGTTGTGGAAGGGATACAAATTTTTCTAAGTTTTATGTGATTGGTTCGTTGGCGGAGATGCCCAAAAATGTCGCCCCCCACGACCTCGGCAGCGAGGGTAGCAAAAGGGTAGCCAGGTCGAGTACGGCCTGACCGTGCCTTTGTAAGATCACGTACTGTCCGAGGGTATTTTTTATGGTCTTGTTTACCCAACCCTTCGCGAAAGTTTGGTTCCTTCGCACAAAGGCAAACAACATTTGGCGGCAAAATGCACACCGTGAGAACGCGGAGAAAGTCAAAATTCCCAGGATGGTACGAGGTCTCGTGAAGTTATAACTATGTACTCTAATTACTACAAGCATTTTTCTTACGGACATAACAGCTGCATATGTTCGTCGCGACGAGTGCAGTCAATAGCGAGTTAGAGAGTAAAACGATTCAAACAACGATTACTCGAATAGGCAGATAAGGCGCAATTGGTATATCGGTACGAGTAACTCGGTCTCACTCTTACTCCCGTAACTCGCATTCGTTTATATTAATAACTCAAGTTACAATAAAAATGACTCGAGCTGACTCGAATACATGCTTGACCCGAGTTTAACGAGTTAAAATACTCGACTCGGCACATCACTACAGCGGATGCTTCAATCTATTATTAAAGGCTACAAACACCTAGGAGTAGGAAAAAAAGTGAAATTTTGGAATTTCTTTTTTATAGAAGATTCTTTTATTGCAAAATTATAAACATCAATTTAAAATACATATTTCTATGTGTGTTCAGAAAAATTTTCATAAATAAATATCATTAAATAAAACGAGTGCACGTGATCCTGTAGTATCTGTTCGGCTTCTGCGATGCCCATCATAATTCTGACAGTTCTCATCTTACATAAAGAATGAAAATATTGTCTCAAAGTACATAAAAAAGAAAGCCTTTTGTTATACCCGATTTTAAAAACTGTTATTTTTCGGAGAATGGAAGCCATTTAAAGATAAAGATATGATTTTCAAGTAAAAAATCGGTGCGTTTTTATCATTAACAAAAAAACGATTATATTTAAAAAGTCCTATGACAACAAGTAGATAAACGTATAAAGAAAATCTGTGTAAACTTACAACTGAATCGGTTCATTAATTCTCGCGACATATTCGGCATCGTTTTCGAAAATGTACTTTTGCAAAAAACCCATTTAAAGTTTTAAACATTGGTATCACGGATGTCATTTTTTCGCTCCACACATTAAATCGTCATTTCTTGCACCACATAGCTGCCTTGCGGATATATTGGCTTCCAATATATCATATTTCACCTTCTTTCCCGACGCCTGACCTCTTTGGATGAACTCGCGAAACAATATACAGGGTGTAACAGAATTGATGGTTACGGTTTATACAGTGCTATTCTTGTTGAAGAAGGAGTCGAAAAGTCCTGCACTATCTTTACCTACAGTGCCTATTTTTCCTGTAATAACTAATTGAAGCACAACCAATCAATCGCGTTTCTCAACGGAACGCACAATGGAAAGGACGCCGGTAAGGGCGCTCACCACTCAAGCGATTTTGCAGAGCCTCACGGGGACAACGATTCCGAACGGATTTCTAAACCGATCGAGCTTAACGAGTGCTCATATTGAAAATGAAATGTTGACCTGTGTTTACATGGGAGCGATTTTCGAGAAGTGGTCATTTTCATATAAAAAAGTGCAACGACATAATTTCAATGCCTTTTTAATTAGGAAGGAGGTGCTTGATCGAAAATCGCTCCCATATAAACACACGTCAACATTTTATATTTAAAACGAGCACTCGTTGAGCTCAATCGGTTGAGAAATACGCTCAAAATCGTTGTTCCCGTGGAGCACCTTTTTCAGGATTTTCGAGTTTCTCGCGAGGAATTTGGGCATCCTTAGCAACGGTTGCCGACTCTAGGCGGAGCGTGCAACTGGCGTGTGCGTGCGGCCGAGTGTCACACACGTTTCGGCGCCTAATCCAGAGGCGTCTAGCCGTTGTGTGAATCCTATACGTGCAAAATACGCACACATTTTTCGCCCGTTGCTAAACACCGCCCATTATGCGTCGCGTCTCCCTCATCCAAGCGAGAAAGTAGGTTTTGGTTACCTCCCACCGAATTCGATGCTAATGCCATCTAGCGGTGGAAGTCATCGTCCCCACTTTGGTGGCGAACGCCGGTAAGGCTGCTGCGCCGCAGACAGCCGAACACGTTCCGTTGGGGAAAGCGATTGATTAACTGTGCTTCAGTTAGTTATTACAGGAAAATTATGCATGCGGCGTTAAGTTTGAGTGTTGTGCCCCGTGTTCTGCCCGGCTTGTTTGTCAGACAGTTGTTGCATGAATCCCGATTGTATTTGCAAACAGAATTGCAAAATGGGATCTTCATACAACTGCACACGCGAAGAAGAAACGTACCCGAATGACTTGAGACTTGTCTCGAACACAACAAAACTTGAATTTATTATAACATTAATTTAACGAATGACTTGTTGAATTCTGTCAGCTCTTCACGCGTGAATACCGATAACAGATACAGAAGCGATGGTGAAGGCCGTCGAGAGACTGACTTACAGAAAAAATACGAGATTCCTCCTCCGGTTGCATTACATTTTTTTGAGGAGGAGGTAGCATATTTCTTACATAGCGATTGGCTGACCGATTTTAAGGACGATTAAAAATCGAGTAGTCGGTTTAGTGATTGGTCGATAGCTGTCCAATACGGTTGGTTGAAAACGGAAAATTTCTGGTTTCCGTGGAGATGGAAAAACATGCTATGTGGACGTGAGCATGCTGCTGGCACGTGTTAGCGGTAAAGTTAAAGACGGTATGATGGTAAAGAATAGGAACGGTAAACCCGAGAAAATTCTAAAGAACCCTAAACCTCCGCGATGGGGGACGTACGCGGCAATATGACCGTGTCGCAGAAAACTAAAATTTACGAACGGATTTCGGAGAGACAAAATTCACTTTTAACTCATATGACGAGACGGGAATTAGGGTATCGCACCCCACACTGCAAATTTGGTGGTCCGTAAATATCTTCTGCGGAAATCCCGAGTTTGGGTGGGCGATGGAATTCGAATACTAGAGATGGCTCGCTTTAATTTATTTAAGACGATAGGTATTCCTAGGCATACCACAAGCCCGACGATTTTTCTGGCTAAGCCATTCAGCCCAGTTCCCGGAAAAGGGCGAGGAGAATCGACATTTGGCTACTCAGCCCCACACGACCGAAGCGGACGCTTGTGACATTGTAGTGATGGGGGGTCCCGAAACGTACGGGACGGCAATCATATTTCGGATTTCGGATGCGGAGAGAAAAGAAAAGCAACATTTAACAATACTCAACGGAAGCCCTTTTATTTTATATTTTAGACCGATACCTTGGGACCCCACCGGCATATTTCATAAACGTGTCCTACACGATACGGTTCCTCCGTATCGTGAAGGACGGTTTCCGTCGGCGTCTCTCCACCCGAGAGACCTCTTCCGGCGTTCCGGGAGATAATCGAGGTGTTTCGTGCGCGACAATGTATTTTTTAATTCACCGCGGCCTTCGAAATATTGAAGGCAAAATTCTAGAAAGGGACTTATTGCCTGTTTCGGCTAGTCGAGCCATTTAATAATTTAGCAATGTTCTCCCTTCGAAATCCGTTTGTAAATATTACTTTTATACGATACGGTTGTATTGCCGCGTACGTTCCATCGCGAAGGTTTAGGGTTCTTTAGAATTTTCTCGGGTTTACCGTTCCTATTCTTTACCATCATACCGTCTTTAACTTTACCGCTAACACGTGCCAGCAGCATGCTCACGTGCACATAGCATGTTTTTCCATCTCCACGGCAACCAGAAATTTTCCGTTTTCAATCAACCGTATTGGACAGCTATCGACCAATCACGAGACCGACTACTCGATTTTTAATCGCCCTTCTTAAAATCAATCAGCCAATCGCTATGTAAGAAATATGCTACCTCCTCTTGAAAAAAATGTAATGCGACCAGAGGAGGAATCTTGTATTTTTTCTGTAAGTCAGACTCTCGTCGGCCTTCGCCATTGCTTCTGTATCTGTTATCGGTACTCACGCGTGAAGAGCTGACAGAATTCAACAAGTCATTCGTTAAATTAATGTTATAATAAATTCAAGTTTTGTTGTGTTCGAGACAAGTCTCAAGTCATTCGGGTACGTTTCTTCTTCACGTGAGCAGTTGTATGAAGGTCCCATTTTGCAATTCTGTTTGTAAAACCAATCGGGATTCATGCAACAACTGTCTGACAAATTAGCCGTGCAGAACACGGGGCACAACACTCAAACCTAACGCCGCATGCATACTTTTCCTGTGATAACTAACTGAAGCGCTGACAGAATTCAACAAGTCATTCGTTAAATCAATGTTATAATAAATTCAAGTTTTGTTGTGTTCGAGACAAGTCTCACGTCATTCGGGTAAGTTTCTTCTTCGCGTGAGCAGGTGTATGAAGATTCCATTTTTCAATTCTGTTTGCAAAAACAATCAGGGTTCACGCAACAACTGCCCTACAAACTAGCTGGGCAGAGCACAGGGCACACGCTCAAACCTAAGACCGCACGGACACCAACGGTATACGGACTTCTACTGGCCGGGCGGGTCCATACCGATGAACCGAGGTGTCACTGACGAAAGACAACAAGAAATCGGTATTAAGACGAAGATCTCTGAGCGACACAAGGACGCGGCGGTAAAAAGACAATTTTATACATCGCAGTCGTATCAAACGGCACCACGCCGAATAAGAATGGATGGAAACTAGATTGTATTCGCAGCCATGGTGGGTTTACTCACCAAGGCAGTCGAACTAATGTACAGTGGCGAATATGAATGCCTTCCTTGCCGATATGGTGTCGCGAATGCATGATGGGAAGACATTCATGTCCATCAGTGTACGGGGCAGGCCACCAGCGAGAACGGAAGAAGGGCGGCCGTCAGGAGTACTGCCGACGCTCGGAGTATCCTGGGGAATGAGTTCCGAGGATCGGCAGGACCACCGAATTATGCAAAATCCCTTCCACCGATACCGCAAGGCGCAGCCGAAACCGTTTTGCACCGACATTTAACGGTTATTACACAAGGTGTCAGGAAGAGTATCGTGGTGCGGTGGAATGTCTGAATTTCGTCCTAATTCCTTCCGTAGGCCGATGGGTGGAAGTTCCTTACCCGAGTAATCCTCCTTAACTCGGACCGAAACCGATAATGCTTGAAATATGCAATCTGACTCGATACACGATAAGTAACAATCCCTATAACCAAACTTATAAATCTAAAAAATACTCACTACTAATGATTCCTCAAGATCACCCCAGGCGATCTGGCAAAGATAATAGGTATTCACGGTTACTAGGGGCCGGGAAAGACAAGGAGCGAGATAATAGACCGAGTCGGGAAACTCGAAAAACGGATTTGGCTTAAATAAAAAAGAAGAGGTTGCTAAGGCTGAAATTTAAGGTACAAAGAAAATAATATGCGCTTGCCTTCATGGGCTGACGGACTTAAAGTTACGCGATAAAATACGATTCTGAATTAATTACTCGAAATAATCTCGATGCTATTCGAACTCTAAATTGGTCAACAATAATCACAAGAATTACCCGCAGGACGAGTCGCAAAGCTAACTTAAATACTTCACGCAAAGACAATGATAGCAATCGGAAGACAATTGGACCTTCCGGGAGAGAAAAATGGGTCGCGAATGCGGGCGACCTGGCAGTTGCCGCATTTTTTTCCGCCTCCGACCCCGAGGGAAAGATAATTAGGCAATCCTATGACTCGAACACTGGCTGCGACCACAAGAAATTATTGCGCTAGAAAAATTCTCTCGCCCAATGCCAAAACCGTTCACAAACCTTTGCGAGAAAAGATTAACTTAAATTATCGCAAAAGCGAAATTCTCTAGCTAAAGGCCGAAACCCTTCACAAACCTTCACAAGAAAAGCCAACAAATTTATTACACCCGAAAAGAGGTCTCGGCGAAGACCAAAACCATTCACAAGTCTCCGTGAGACAAATGAAGTTAAATTTTCGCGGCCAAACTATCTAAATCTCGACTTACGCGCTCCTACTCAAAACGGCGCGTCAGAAACTTATCCGGAGCACGATGTAAAAAGAAAAGTCGCTCTCGTGTCAGCTTGAGGAGTCCCGCGGCCTCCCGGGAGGAGAACCTAGGGCTCGTTTTCTTTCCACCGTAAGCCCCACCAGGGAAATCCAGAAGACCGTCTGCGTGAGACTATGGAAGACCAACTCCGCGATACGCTGACACTCACCGGCACAACACGATCCGAGCCAAATGGCTTCAGAAAAACAACCGGAGACTCTAGCTAGTGTACCGACAATGGGAGTCCTCGACCGGGAACGTGGCACTCACTGCTAGATAGAAAATTTCGGTTTCGAAAATCATCGGTCCCTCGGCAGAAATCCCTCAATGAGTCACGAACTTCTTGGCGATGATAGACAATTCTGACAATTCACAATTTAAGGAAACTGCTTGAAACGCTGATCGAATCAGTCCGACGGTCGAAGGCAGAGAGGACCGGAGCTCTCCGTGCACTGTCCTTACTAGGGATTAGGTTGGCCAATGCAAATCCTAACTCGCGTCGTTGACTGGTCGAGAGGCTCCGTCATTTTCAAATCTGGCGGAATCGGCGCGCGCGGGCCCAATTCATAGGGCCGTGGGTTGCGCTAGCGGAGTTGCTGGGCAACGGTGGTTCGCACCCGGCGTGCGCCGATTCGTCCGCGATGCCACGGCCGTAGCGAGCGGTGGCCCGCCGGACCCCGGCGCGCCTGAGTCTGCGAGGCGGCCTAAATCTTCCCCTCCGGGAGATCCTGGTTCTCCCCGACAGATCGTCCGTCAAGCCCGGGTACTCCGGCGAGAACGGGGTGGGGCTCCTTCCCCGAGCGCGACCTCCATTCATCGCATCGTCGGTAGTAGCCAGGGCTGTTTTGGGAACAGCTGCCTCTTGGTCCGGCTCCTGGCCGGGAAGTCCCGAGTTCCTGCGGGCAGCCGTACCCGAACCGCCAGGACCCGTCTACGGTCCGCCCCCGCAGGCAAGACATCCAGGATGCGGAGTAGGGCCGACTTGACCTTCCTGGTGGATCCGACGGGCAGCCGTGGCACCGCGGCCGGTGCATCAAGTCCTGGTTCCTTGCTCACCGCGGCTTCCTTGACGGCTCTTCTCTTGAAACTGCGGCGACGAGCGGTAGCGCGTGCGCGCGACCACCGTAAGATTGAAAGTGTTTCTACTCCGGTCCGACGACCGGAGTCTCGCTACGAGTTACAGAAACTCGCGAGCTCTCGAATATTCCGCCAAATATTTATTGTAATATTCCTGCCGGTGCTTAAGAACGCGCCCGGGAATTTAGAAAATGGATGAATCTTCTAGAGAAAATTTTGAAAATTCCCGTTTATAGTTCAATTAACCTGAAATAAAAGATGCAAACAAAATTAATCAACTATAGCTCCGCTTTCCCGCTCCCCTGAGTCGGTGACCGTCGAATCTTGGACCCTATAATACGCGAAAAAGTAAACCATTGGCAGAAATTTTGGGAGTCGGGGCGTGGCAAAAATTTATACGTCACATTACTTATTAGTAAAGTATACATTTTTTTACTTGGTCAATTTGAGTTTTAATTTATTTGTTTAGTTAGTTAGATGAGAATAAGGAACTGTAGATGTTAACGGACATATAATTTTAAGGGATAATATAATTTTTGGAATAGATCTATCATCACATAGACACCGTCGGTCTAAAGAAATACGTCAAATACGTCCAATTGGAAAAGTACATTTTGTAAAACCATATCCATATAGTGGCGATTAATCGCACAAAAATGTGGGAGGTGGGTGTACTAAGGGGTTGGTTCGAAAGGGGCTTGCTGACTCTTTGAGGCCTAGAAGCGGCGGTAGGGCGTCGGAGTGAAACGTGGCCCACAAACTGGCACAGATACTTTATTTCTGACAGACTTCGGAAATCCCAATCAACACTATCGGGAGTCCGGCGCGACACTGAATTCCCGCTACCCGAAAGGTAGCTCGCGGCCGCCTATACTTTGGCGTAGCCGCATCCTCGAATCTACTACAGTCGGCCATCCTGACATTTTGACCGTCCCGGTCAATCCCACACATCAACTTAACCACGACGAAATACATGTACAAGATACCATACGAATTCACACATCCATGTACATCGTCATTACCCTAAAGTGTATCGGTCGACATATATTAGGCACCTCGCCTCGAATGTACGGTCTCATCTGATCCGGGGCGACAACTCCCTTATACGGCAACTGGGTCAATTGAAATCCGTCGACATCACCCACTACGTATCTATCGGCATCTAACCCTTTCTTCAGGACGTAGGGCCCTTTATACTTTAGAATAAGCTTTTTATTAACTCCTACCGACGTGTCGATATTGCGGAGCACCGCATAGACGCCTTCCTTATGCGCCACTGCAAGTTTCCGTTTCCAATTATAATAGACTTCATTATCCCTTTGAGCACTCTTCATACGCTCAGATGCCATATGGCGCGTTACCTCTAAATTCCGATCATCATCAGAATATGCAATGAACACAAGTTTTACGCTATCATTAACGTTTCCCAACTGATCGACTCCAAATAACAATTTGCACAGCGTTTCACCAGTAGACCTACATGTCGTATTATTAAGCGCGAATTCCACCTTACCGAGGACCTTGTCCCATCTACTCGTTGCTTTGCTAACATTGGCACTATGACACGGTCAATCCGCTCTACTTGTCCATTTGTGCGCGGGGTACTTACGGTCACTAATACACTTTCAATAGTCTCATCATTAAGAAATCTTTTAAACGCGTCCGACGCGAACGTGGTCCCCCGATCCGAGATCAAGCGCCTAGGTTTAATGTAATATCGAAAATACTCTTTCAGACGCCTTATAACTTCCTCCGACGAAGTCGACTTATAGGGATAAAGACATACATACTTGGTAAACGCATCGATGATCACAAAAATATATCGAAACCTTCTACCAATCTTCTCCAACGGACCCAAATGGTCTACATGAATTGTATAAATGATATAGGAATAAATTAGCAACGGGCGAAAAATGTGTGCGTATTTTGCACGTATAGGAATCACACAACGGCTAGACGCCTCTGGACTAGGCGCTGAAACGTGTGTGACCCCCGGCCGCACGCACACGCCAGTTGCACGCTCCGCCTAGAGTCGGCAACCGTTGCTAAGGATGCCTAAATTCCTCGCGAGAAACTCGAAAATCCTGAAAAAGGTGCTCCACGGGGACAACGATTTTGAGCGTATTTCTCAACCGATCAAGCTCAACGAATGCTCGTTTTAAAGATAAAATGTTGACGTGTGTTTATATGGAAGCCATTTTCGATCAAGCACCTTCTTCCTAGTTAAAAGGGCATTGAAATTATGTCGTTGCACTTTTTTATATGAAAATGACCACTTATCGAAAATCGCTCCCATATAAACACAGGTCAACATTTCATCTCCAATATGAGCACTCATTAAGCTCGATCGGTTGAGAAATACGCTTAAAATCGTTGTCCCCGTGGAGCACCTTTTTCAGGATTTTTAAATTTCTCACGAGAAATTTGGGCATTCCTTAGCAACCGTTGCCGACTCTGGGCGGAGCGTCCAACTGGCGTGTGCGTGCGGCCGAGTGTCACACACGTTTCGGCGCCTAATCCAGAGGCGTCTAGCCGTTGTGTGAGTCCTATACGGGCAAAATACGCACACATTTTTCGCCCGTTGCTAAACACCGCCCATTATGCGTCGCGTCTCCCTCATCCGAGCGAGAAAGTAGGTTTTGGTTACCTCCCACCGAATTCGATGCTAATGCCAAGTCATCGTCCCCACTTTGGTGGTGAACGCCGTTAAACAAGGCAAAAGTATATTCTTCTTTCCGGAATTGAACAAAAATCAGAGTACACAAGGGGAATAGAATATAATTGATTCATAGAAAATGTATTCCTGTTGCGGGATATGTACTTGGTGAGAAATATGAGGTATTCAATAGAATAGAAAAATCATCACATTTTCCTTGAAATCGTGAGACACTGCATCCTATTCTATTCAAGCCTTTTTACCGGGACCGTATGAAGTATAAAGTACTTAAAGTAGACGTACAAATTAGGACATAAGTATAGAAAACTTACATCATCTATGGTATGCATAATAAAAATATCCCGTGAATAAATATACAAATCTTTCACGCCAATATTTTCAGTACATATATCATAGAAGTCTAGATAACCTATATAGAAATCTAAATTATTCGAAAACGTTAAATTGACAGTCTATATCCAGATTAATCGTTTATATTCAGCTTTCACAGACTCATAAAAATTAGTTACATTGTAAAATTTATGTAAATGTTATAGTTACACTGTAAAAAATTGCGCACATTTAAATGAAAAATCTGTAAATAATATTCCTAAAATTTATATACTTGTAGTATACAAGGTTGTACTGAAATTACGAATTTAGTATCTTGAAATGAATACATTTATAATACACTTTTAAATAAAAAGTTAACATTATAACATACTGCTATAATTTTTCAAATGGCATTATTTTACAATCCCTTACGAGTTTTTTTTTTTTTTACAACAAGATGCAAGAAGGATCTTTAGCACCGATCGAAAAGTATCGAAGCCGTCATCATAAGTTCGAAAATTCCTTCATAGTCTTCGGTAGCATCATGATTAGTGTTCCGTCGCATCGTCAACGTGAGGGATCATTGTTATCATCAGGGCGTAAATCTGGGACCTCGCGATTTACAATTAAATTCGCGAACACGACGATAACTCAACGACCTTACGCCAACTTAATTTTGTACAGCTGTTTTTTGTATGAACGTAAATCTGAGCGAAGCTGCTCTTATGGTCGGGTGATTTCTTGTTAAAATCTGTATGCGACGTTCTCTTGTTGAGAATTTTGAACGAAGTTGACTGGTTGAAGTTAGTGAACCAAGTCGAATGATTAAAATGTGCGAAACAAGTCGATTGTTTAAAAGGACCCTAGTAGCACAAAATATTGGTCATATATTTTCTATATATTTAACGAATATCGTACATTTTCTAAATATTTAGCAGACATTTGAAATATTTGCAAAACGTTTACTTTAGAATATTATCCCTATAATATTTATATAATATTAGCTCCATGTGTTTTCATAATATTTTTCGATCAGATATACAAAACATTTCGTTTCATTTTAATACAAGTATTTTTTAAATATTATCTGCCGAATACATTATAAACGTTTTAAAAATATTTAAAATCAAAATCACACATTTTGTTCCCATAATGAAATAGCGGAACGAAAGTATTAGAAAAATTTCTCGTGTTCTTTGATACCAAATGAAGTGTCCGATAATACCCGCGAAGTAAAAAATGTTTTTTTATTATGTTCACAAGTTAAAAAATATAATTTCTCTATATGTTTATAAATTATTGAAACTAAATATGTCATTGAGATTTTTAACAAATATTTAAAATATCTTCGAATGAAGTCTACAAGAAATCTTAAAAAATCTGTCGCTTGAGATATTTAGCTAAGATTACAAAGAAATATTTATAAATTATTCTATGCTACTAGGGTAGTAAACCAAGTGCCGCTCTTCGAGGATCGCAATGTACTCGAACATAGCGTCCGCATGCCCCCCTTGCGGAGTGAGAGTTTAACAATATTTGTTAAAAATACTACAATACTACTACAAACATTTGTTTTTTAGGAATAAACATTGAAATCATGCTAGAAAGGCACTGAACCTATTTAGACACCTAATATATCTGTACACTCATTTATGACAAACTTACCGCAAATGTTTGTTCAAATTTATTATGTAATATGCGTATATATATTGCAAACATTTCATGCAGCAAATGGTCTGCAAATTATTTGAAAATCGATTTTCCTCATCATATGACGATAATGAGTTTGAAGTGGTAATTCTTAATGTATCTATATAATAAGTAATATATGTAAAGGAAGAGATGGAGGGAGAAATAGAGAGATGAAGAGAGAGCCAGGAGACTAAAAGGTGTTCCGTTGAGAGAAGCAAGTCGGCTGCCACAATAATAAGCTCATGATCAAGTTCTGAGGAAGATCGTGGACACACGATCTGGCCAGTTGTTGCCTTATTTCCCTCAGAAGGCCTGGCTCGGTATTGGCCAGTGGATTTTATTCGGCGGAGGAATAAAAGGCCGATTTATTTTATTGCTGACAGACATTGCCCCATAACGCACACCAAAAGGAAAAGTTAAGCCTCTCTCTCTCTCTCTCTCTCTCTCTAATTGTTACTATTTGTCATTTGCGTTTTGTTCTTGTACTATTTTATTTTGTTTAATTCATCTTTCGGTTTATGTATCGTTTCATTCTAACGTAGCGTTTTATTCTTATATTTATTTATTTCTGTATTGTTATATTTTCCGTTAGAGCGATTATTTTATTATTTATTCTTTTAAGTTCGTTTCTGTATTGGTCTCAGTCTCATTCTATTCTATTTATAATTTGCGCATTTTTTTATTTATTTATTTATTATTGTTTGTTTAATATAGAGACCTTTTAGAATTCTCGCGTCTCCCTCATCCGAGCGAGAAAGTAGGTTTTGGTTACCTCCCACCGAATTCGATGCTAATGCCATCTAGCGGTGGAAGTCATCGTCCCCA